>NW_028258320.1:37789015-38092045 GCF_053883595.1 Heterocephalus glaber | reverse complement strand
AAGGGCCAGAGGAATGCTTAAAAATATAGTGCTAGCGCCCGGGAATTTAGCTCAGTGGGTCTGTTGCCTGCCTCGCAAGCACAAGATCCTGAATTTCTATCCCGGGTACCAAAAAAAAAAAAAAAAAAATATATATATATATATATATATATATATATATATATATATAGTGCTAAATGAATCTGCAATATTTGATGAGTGAAGTTAAATGAGAAAAGATGGCTTACAACTCAACTCTTAAATGTTAATAACTTTAATGATTAAAAGTCACAAAGAAAACATGATGCTGGGAAAATTGGAATAAATACATAAAAACATTAACACATCTAGTTATCTTTGGGTGCAGGGATTACAAATGATTAATTTCCTTTGTATGTGTTCCTTTTTTGTCTGAAAATACTGCAATGAATACAAATTAAAATTTGATTTCTTTTAAAAAGAAAGCTGTATGGGTGCAAATGCCAATTGGCAGGTAGAAGTCTTGTCAGTCAAAAACAATTTCTCATTAAATTTCTTTTTTCAAATGGGAAGGGGATCTAGAGATGGAGAGGGGTGGGGGGAGGGGAAATGAAAAGAACTTATGTGCTGTGTGCATGTGCCAATTCCCCACAATGAGTGTAATCATTATGGACTGAACACATAGACTATTGAAAATTAATTAAAAAAGACTTCTCAAGAGTCCTGTTCTGGGGTCATTCTGAGTATCTCACCTGATTGTAGTGCTGCATGTTCTCAGCTTCATTTCCCCAGTCATATGCTCTGAATTCATCAGCTTGGTAAAGCTAAAAGAAATGTGTTTTAGAAAAAGAATCATAAGAGATAACAGTAAATCATTGAAAAACATTACACTTAGGAATAAAATTAGCCCTCTGGATCACCAGAAGAATGTAAGTACCTTTCTGCTATTATGAAAAAAATGGGATCCCAAAGAAAGAGACACAATGCCTGCCTTGGTTTGAAGGAAAAGCTAATGGAAAACCAAGACTCATTAGAGGGAAGTCAAAGCCCAGATATGTCTTTCTCTAGGGAAGACTCATATTTACTAGAGCTCCCCCAATTTACTTCTTGCTTTAGCTCAGGATCTATTTTATAGGTTCTGATTTCAAATGGGGTCTATTTATATCACCTTCTTTTTCTGCACCATAGAACACTTTTTCCTAAAAGCTAGGAAAATGAAGGCATGAAAATGGCAACAAGCACAAACTAGAAGCAAGCAGTTAAGTTTCTCGGGGTATGCCTATTATTCAACACTGTCCTTTCATATATAAGGATTGGAGTGATTTCCCATAACAAAGACTCTACCTGTTTTATATGCAGGATGTTCTGTATTGATGATCCAGTGGGAGCATGGGACATATATACATCCATTCGACTCTAAGGGACATTAAACTTATGTTACAGCAACAATCACTCAATGAAATAAACTATGCCTTTCAGAGCAGACAACAATTATGATGATTGAAAATGTTTTGAAAATGACAAAGCAGAATCATCTAGGTAAATATGTATTTATGTCACTTGAATGTGTGTGTACCATGGGCTGACTAGTGAGATGTGCTGCTTGGTAGCAAATCTGCACCTGCTTGGAATTTCCAGGGCAGTTTGCTTATTTTGAAGCAGAGGAATCAGTGATAGATATCATGGAGCAAAATAACTAAAAAAGTGATTAGTTCAATTTCAGGGTCGTGGTGATGGTAGTTATGGTGGTGTATACACAGATCAATAGATCAGAAAACCTGGATTTCAGGCCCTCATGTTGTCAATTACCAGCTTTATGACTTTGGTTAAGTTACTTAACATCTCTCAGTTTCTACTTTTCCATCTGTTAGATGAATATATTAAAAATTGTACTAACAACTTGCTGGGCTCTTGTGAGATAAAATAAAATATGGCATTAGTAAAGCTGAAACCCAATTCCTTCCAAAGATTATTTTGATCTTTGTAAACACCATAGAGTTGAAAATTAGAAATCAAATAGTAATCATAATTACATGTCTTAGAATATAATGAACCTAATCAAGGGAAACTATTAAAATTCTTTTGAACAAACAGCCTTTGAAAAATAGTTCCTCATGGGTTTCAATCTAACATAATTTAGCCTCTTGACGCCTAATGGTAGGAAGGAATGGCAGAGAACAGCTATCTTGGGACTGCATTCAGCGTAACAGTCTCATTGGCTGCCAGTTAGAATATAGCAGCAATAACTGTTCAACCGCAATTGTGTGAGAATGTAAATTCTGCCTCATTCTCCACTGACTCCTTCTCTTCTCCCTCCTCCTTCCTGAATTCTCAATAACAGGAAACAAAGAGTTCATGAAGTAGGACTGCTAATTCATCATAGGAGGAGTATCCATCACTTGTCCATTCTGTCTAAATTTTCCAGGTTAAATGAAGAATTTTATTTGAAGCCAAAATCACTTGTAAAAGAAAGCAGATGAAAAAGAAGTAGAATGCTTGTATGGTATATGCTTCTCTCTAGGGTTCTATTTTTTAATGTAATATATTGTGAACATGTGAAGACCTACTACCAATTATGGAACATCCATGTTACTAATTTTGACCAAGGAGGGAATGGTTCAACTACCTCTCCTGGTCCTAGATTCTGTGATCTGTGGAATACATAATTCTCTCTGCATAGCAAATATCTGCCATTAAAGGTTTAAAGTACAATATAAACTTATATAGCATAATGGATAGATCAAAATGAACTAAAGGAAAGTTGTAATTTCTTCACACATTAAATGGCTACATAATTATCATACATACCATGTTCATATTTTTCTTGTTGAATCCAGCCCATAAGGACAGAAATTCACTACATGTCAGCCAGAGTATTTTGTTGTTACAGAGTTTGGTAACAAATATCTTTAAACTTTTATCTTCTAAAAGGAAACCTTTGGTACCAAACATAGCCTGTGAAGGTAAAAAGTAATTACTTTTTCTAGATTCATCTTCAGATTATTATTCTAGGAATGAGTCACCCTTGGGGATCTATTTGCATTTCATTTATGGTTTCAGTCAAGGAGACCAAGTCACTCCAACAAGTGTCTTAGAAATCCATTTTCAAGTGAGGCTATTTATCAAATATTATTTATAAGGAGAATGCAGTAAGGTATCTTCAATCCCAAATTCAATTCTCCATGGTGAAGAGCCCTTGTATTTTGTCCAATTAATGATTGCCACTACTTCTCATTTATTGATAAGCAAGATGAAATAATTTTTCTTCTTAAAGTAACATATTACCTAGACTATGAAGGAAAAGCAGAGTTTTATGTATTGCTTATGTACCCACTGGCTTTCTAGTACTACCACAGATTAACCAATTCTCACTATGAAAAGTGGAGAATGAGATACCACAGAGAGGATGCCAATGGACATCAAAGACGTGATGGCATCACAAAGATGGGATGGTTTAAACCTCTAGGTCTTAGGAAAATAAGAGTAGGTAGACTTTCCATGGGAGCTTCTGGGAACAACCAATAGCAGTGGGGAGCCAGGGAATGGGACTTAAAGTGGAAGGAATTTTCATGGTAGAGAATATGAATTGAGATAAGCAGGAGCATTACCTGGCTCTTATGTGATCTATGTTAGAAAAAAAACACATGTACAAAACTGGTGCACTGACAGATAGATGTGGTTACCTATAAATTAAATTTGACAAATTCGTTGACTCAATCCTGCCAAGATGTAGATAACATTCAAAATTAACTGATGCCAACACATTTTGTACTAGAACTGTCAGCCACACAAAAAGGAAGTTATGTCACTTGTGCTTACAGCAAACAATGCCACAAAATCATTATCAAACCAATCATTAAGCCTTATAGAAATTCTTCCTTGCATTAGCTCCTTAATATTTTTTCTATTCCTACTACTCCACCCCCAAACCAGGGCCTTGTCTTCTTATATATGAATTACTATGACACTCTAACTGGTAGCCTTGACTTCATTTTAGCCCAAATCCACTTTTTCCCATTGCCTCAAATTCAAATGGCAATGTTGGTAAAATACTATGCTCTTCTTGACCATGTCCATCATAGAGAAACAGAAACAAACAGGGAAAAAATTTTAGGAGATAAAATCCCAAGTCCATATTGTCAACCAAATGACTTTTTCTACCTTTGAAAAATATCAATAAATATCTGAATGAACACTTGGGATGTAGGACATTTGAGGTTTTGGAATGTAGCTCTAATAAGTTAAAGCAAGTTTCCAAATGGGAACGTTATTTTTAGTCAGGCTTATTTAACATGAAAACCAAGGACATCTTTGTCACACATAACTTGAAGAGTGCCTTCCAATTAGACATCGTGAATTCATTGACCTACCCAACTAAATGGGAAAAAAAACCCTCATGAGGACACCTTATATGGATACAGCAGTCAGTTCAACCTTGAAATTTTAACATGTGCTCAGCTCTGTAAATGACTGAATGTAGTGAGTTTTATATGAGACCTGTAGATACCATGGCACAGACATGCACACACATGAAGGCATACACACATGCAAGGATGTGCTTAGAAAGTCAAATTTCTCTAGGTTAAATCTAAATTTCCTACTTTTACTTCATAATAGATTTAAAAATAAAAGGATCTATGATCCAAAATGAGATGCTAAAGTACATTTTGGCAAAAGGAGGACCCTACCTTGATTGCGGACTGTGGAAGCAGAAAAAAACTGCTAAAAATACTCGTGGGATATTTGAAAGAGGCCACAGGACCCAAGGCAAAATTCATTTTGATTCTTTGTGCCAGTTCAGGAATGGTGGAAAAGGCTGCAAACCCTGAAAGAATAGGAGACAAGACGATCTTGTAAAAACTAGAAATACTTAGGCAACAAAAGAGAGGTTCTACTTAGTTGGGTTTTTTTGTTCTTCTATTGCAAAGATTTTGGGGATGGGTTGAAAAGTTTTTTGGAGTTATTCTGCAAAGATAATCTGCTTCCAGTTCTTTTTACTCTAAAGTCTCCAGCTTTCTTTTGTTCTACTGATGGACAATTTAAAAGTTTTAAAATTTCTATATAAATCCTTACATTTAATCATTACCCCATAAATATTAAATTATATGCTGAATACATGAATCTAGTTGATTTATCATAGTTTTTGTTTTTTGCCTGTAAACTAATGTGTCCATTCTTTTGAATTGAGTATAAGCGCCTCTTTCTTTTTTTTTTTTTTCTTTTGGTACTGGGGATCAAACTCAGGACCTTGTACTTTCGAGGCAGGCGCAGTGCCACTGAGCTAAATCCCCAGCCCCAGAGGTCCTCTTTCTTATTAATTAAATTCAATTTAGGTTGTAGGTTGGGAGGAAAGTACAATTGGTGCATATTTACTATTTGGAGGGAATATGTCATGACATTAAGCTTTCTTTTTTTCAGCTCAGAGGGAATTTAGACACTTCCTTTTTAACATTACTTCACTGGATT
Source organism: Heterocephalus glaber (assembly GCF_053883595.1). Taxonomy (NCBI): domain Eukaryota; kingdom Metazoa; phylum Chordata; class Mammalia; order Rodentia; family Bathyergidae; genus Heterocephalus; species Heterocephalus glaber. Next base: position 38,086,621 of record NW_028258320.1, on the reverse strand, counting down.
TGGGGTACATGCTATTTCTAGAAGATTATATCACATTCCAAATCTGCATCTAAGACCTGAAATGGAGAACGGGTTCACCCCACATAGTCACTGGGCTGTAGGTGCACAGGCACTTAAGGTACTAGATTTGTTCCCAGCATAAGATAGGATGCACCATACATAGCACCTACTCCATTCCAATGTAAAAGTGAATCCTTGGAAGACTCCAGTGACATTGACTTTTGTAGACATACCTATTGTAGTGCCAAGTGAATGTCCAATGAAATATAGCTTCTCCTGACCAGTTTTATTTACAATGAAATCTATTACTCCTGTGAGATCATATTTGGCCATTTCATCAAAACTGCAAAGTAAAACAGGGGCTTATAAATACTTGCAACTGTAAATTCAAATGCATATACCTGCTCACTTCTTTTTATACACAGAATTCTCTGCTGCCTATTTATTCTGTGTATCTCATTGTTTACCCAATGAAATGTAGATTATTTTTTACCTCACATTTACACAGTTTATGTTCTAATAACAGGAACTAATTCAAGGCATGTGTATGGCATCTGAGGTTCAGTCTTCTTCTTTCTTTTCTTTATTACTGTCTCTTGCTTTTTTTCCCCTCTCCTTTCCCTATCTAATTTGCAAGCTTCTGTTTCTGGATCTTGCATGGAATTCACAATTCTTAGGATTGTTTTATACCCATCTTTGGAAACAGGTCTGATGTCAATTACAATCCTACCATTTACTAGCTGAATACTTTTTGATAAATTACTTAAATGTGCTGAGCTTAAGTTTCCTCATCTGAGAAATGAACAGGATAGTGCCTGGCTTGCAGGCAGTTATGGGAGTTGAATAGTGTAAATGAAATAACTTGACTGCCAGTAGATACTTAGTCAGACGTTGCTATTTGTGTTTCTGTCCACATAGATATATATTAACTAATTTAATGAAAGTGGGCATGAAGAAGTCTCTAAATCAGTGTTACCAAGCAAAAGAGAATTGTTGTGATGCTTTAAGATAAGCAAACTCCATGCTCCCAGCCAAGAGCCACTGACACAAAATATTCCCTGACTCTTGCCCCTGCTACAGAGCTCTAATGCTGGCAATTTGTTCCATCCCCTTTTTGTTCTCAAACCACTGGTGTATGCTGCATATGTCATTAAGATGATAGAAATACACACTGCATTCCCATTAACAATGTTTTAAAAATCTCATATTGTTTTCCTGAACATTATATGCTGTATAATCTGAGTCTCAATTTCTGTAAATAAATAACAGTGCACATCATCTTTGCAAGATTAATTAGCTCTCTAGGAGACAAGACTTGTAAGAATACCACTAGAACGAGCAGAAACTTTGAGAGGTCAAGGACTTTTTGTATTCACCATTTGAATCTTAAAGGCACAGGACAGTTTAAACATTGGTTGAATGAATTCATCCCTTGGTAATGGGAATTTCCTGAGCTGTCCCTTGGACATACTTATAATGTACAGTATTGGACAGAATTGAATGTTCAAATGATCTTACTAGAATGTTATAATATGCCTGTGGGAGAATCAGTGAAAATCAAAGTTTCTTGGTGTTTCTCTCTATGGAGATGTTAGTAGAAACTACAAGGAGTTTTATGACTCCATATATTATAGACTATTACTGTATCAATATTATCTACACTGTTATATTTTAAAGAAATTATCTCCACTTTTGATTTTTCTTAGAGTTTTACCTAAAAGCCCAGAATTTGTCTTCATTTGCAGAGAGTGTTCTATGTCTTCTTGACCAAGTGTTCCCTCGACTGTTTCCCATCCATACATCGTAACCTGAATCTGCTAAGAGGAACCCAAGGCTTCCATTGGCATAATTCTCAAGCCAGTATGCATTATCTGCAAACAGGGCATGCTGCAGATATACAACTGGCCGAGGGCCTAGGAGGAGTATGGGGAGAGAAGCAAGAGAAATGTGCAATAATTAAAGTATGTCAGACATGTTTTAAACATTTACCACACATGTGTGGTAAAAAGCAAAATAGTTTTCTCCTTGTCATTAATATAGAGCATTATAATCACATAACTTCAGTATCTTGAGCAAATACTTTGTACCAGGGAATATATTGACTGATTTACATAGATTAGATTATTAAGTTCTTTTTTTTTTTTTTTTTTGGTACCGGGGATCAAACTCGGGACCTTGTGCTTGCAAAGCAGGCACTGGAACCACTGAACTAAATCCCCAGCCCTATTAAGTTCTTACAACAACTCTAAAAATAGCTGATTTTTCAGGATCATTTTATAAATGTGGAAACCAAGCTTTACGGAAATTAATTTAACTTTCCCAAAGGTGACTTAGCTAAAAAGTTATGGAGCAGAGACTCCGATCCCTCTCCATCTCATGCCAAAGCATGTGCTTACAACTGCTCTGCTGTATGTATTCATTTACAGATGGTCACTGACTTAACAACTTACGATTTTTCAACCTTACCACTGTACAAAATATTCACTGTAAATAATACTTCAAATTTAGAATTTTTATCTTCTCCCAGGTGAGTGGTGTGCTATACAATAGCATCTGGAGATGCTGGGCAGCAGCAGCAATGAGCTTCAGTGCCCAGACAGCTAGGTGATCACAAGGATGAGCAATCTATCCTCCACAGTACTCTGTGTTGCTAAATTATGATGATAGGTAGATTAGGTGTATTAAAGGCATTTTTCTTGTGATAGTTTCAATTTATGTTGGGTTTCTCAAGACATAACTCCAACCTAAGTCAAGTAGCATCTCTATACATATGTGACTTACAATGTTGCAAAATTTATTATGTGTACTGAAGGCCTGTATCTCTTTCACGAGCAGGGAAAAGTAGTAGAAATGGGCATTCATAAGCTCCTTCCCATGAATCTACCCAAATCCTCAGCCTCTGCTCATTGAAGAGCATTTGAAAACAGTAATAGTAGAATCAACTCAACATACTTCTGCCAATTCCCACATTCATGAAGGAGAGAGTATTTCATGAGATAAAAAGAACCAGAGTTAAACATTCAGAAAAGGCACCATAATTTAATGGTTAAGAACCAAGCTGCCTGAGTTAAAATTCTAATTTTGTCACTTATTATTTGTGTGACTCTGGGATTATTACATAATCTCATGTGCTTCTGTTTTTTCGTATGTAAACTGATGACTATAAGGGTTACTAGGAGCTTTAACAGATTTAAAGTATTTAAAACAGTACAGCTAATATCTAGTTTTAACTGCAGCACTTTCCAAAATTCTCTCTTCTTAAGCAACACTTTCTGTATGCATTTTTCTCCCTTTATAGTTCATACTTCCTTTCCCCCAAGTCTGATATTGCCAAATTTCGCTAGACACAAAAACAAAACAGAAAAAAGACTGAGGATGCTCTGTTAAACTTGAAATTGGGATAATGAAAAATTTTATATAAATATATTTTAAAATAGAACATCTATTAAAATTTTGGTTGCTTATTGGACCTTCAAATCTAACTAGGAATCACTACTCTGTCTGGTAGAACTCTCCACATCTCACTCTCATTTTTTTGTTCTGAATTTCTTGAATTACAAATCCCTCTGAGGGCCAGATATTTAGCTCAGTGGTTCCACCGCCTGCCTCACAAGTGCAAAGGTCCTGAGTTCAGTCCCCGGTACCAAAAAAAAAAACCCCTAAAACAAAACAAAAAATCCCTTTGAGGGAAAGAATGTTAAGTAATGTGATTTTAGCTGCCACTGAATGTGGATGGTGGAAGAAAAGATGCAGAAGAAACATGGTAAAGGAAGACACATGATTTGCCTGTGAGCCTCTGCAGAAATTTTGCTTACTCCTTCCCACTCCAGAGACTGGGCAGTTTCAGAAGTGTCACTTTCATTTAACCTGATTTTTCATGCTGTAGAGGGTGCCCACTAATTTTAGTAAGAACAGAGGAGGCTCTTTGGGGTACCCCACTAGAGTTAACTTCATTCAGCCCAACAAATTTCTTCCTAAACAGTGAGGAAATCCATTTTCCTGGAACATATGAGAAATCAGTAATGAACTAACAAGATGTGGGTTCCATCTTAGCATTTACCTCTGAACAAACAAGTCTACCTGCTCAACAAGATCAGTATTTTTACATTCTTGTCTGTCATCTGTGAGCTAGAGGGAAAAGAATAGCTTCCTAGTTAGCCATTTAAAGAGCACTCCAGTAATTCAACCAATTTTGACAAAGCAGTCACTGTCTTGAGCTTCAGTAACATTCTGTCCCCCTTCTCAGGAGACACACATTTGTACCTGAGCACCCAGTATGTCTTCTCCCATAGGGAATTCGGTTGATGGCAAGTATGTAACCATCTTCAGTGATGACTTCATACTCTTCACTGGGATAGCCATTGTATGTGATGATTTCACTCTGCCCAGTGAAAATACAAGTGTTAGCAGAGACTCTTTGAAGGATAGCAATAGGAACTAGAACAGTACCTGGTGTGAGCCTATTGGGGAACGACATCTATGGCGCTAGGTGACTATAAAATTAATTTACTACATAAAATCTTGATTTAAAATAATAGAATATTAAAAATATCTATTATTGTCTTTTTCTGGTAGGAGGGAGAATATTTAGCTTTGACTTATTCTTCTGACAAAGCTATATTTTTAAGTCATTTAGCTTTTGAGACCCCTGTTGGATTAATATTCTTAAAGTACAAATTAAAAGAAGAATTGATGTATATAAAAGCAATACAATTCTGCTTTTCAGTACTAGAATATATTAATTATTCATACAAAGAAGCAGGCCTACTTAGCTTAACTCTTATAAAGATGTTAAAAATATATTTAGCTGTTTGTCTTATCAGATATTTTCTCTTACATTAACATCTTTTATAATCCTACCACCCAGTAATCCTGCTTTATTTAGTGTTCTTCGGGATTTTTCTTGACTTACAGCATTCATCCACACTTCAGGATTTATTTTATTTTCCAAATCCACGAATCCACTAGCACTTAAAGTTCCACAAATCAAATAAACTACTGTTAAAAACAGCCACATCATAGGTATACCTGGCAAAAAACATTTAATATTCACAGATTAATTTTATCTGCCAATATTGATTAGTGAAGTGAAAATAATATCCTTATGAAAACTTGAACAACACTCTGAGGAAGCTGATAATGTATAGAAGAGAACCAATACAATAAACTCACATGGAGCACTGTTAATCTGCTCTTGCATGTAGAAATGGTCTTGACATAGCCCAGGTGTTCTAATAGAACAAATTTAATTTAGTATGGGAGCTTATAAATTTTTATTTTGCTCACAGTTTTTACTTATTTTAAGTCTTTGTTCATTGGCGAGTTGCCTGAGTATCTGTAGATTCAGAGGACAAGTTTTCACAACATGGCAAATTAGTTAGTCCAGCCCAGCATCTCACAAAGCAAACAGAAACAATGAACAGATGAAGCTTCAACCAAGAAAACAAGCTTACAATGATGTGACTGTTTCTCATGTGAACACCCAAAGGCAAATAAATCTTGCACATTTCAATGAGCAGTGTCACTTCCTTGCTGTGGTTTAAGAGCTTTTCTCTTTGAAGGCAGGCTGACACTGTGAGATGTAGTGTGCTCATTGTATGAGGGTTGCTGCAGTTGTAGGCCTCACAACAAACAAGATTTCTGACTGGTAAGCTTTTTAGTAGTTTTATTTCTAAATAACAAATACTTTCACTATTTTTCTTATTCTAAGGATGAGCAAGGGAGCCCTTAATATCAGAGAGCCATTAGTTAACAAAATTATGTCTGACTTTGAAAAACAATTTAATTGTTTTGGTTTTTTGGTTTTTTGAGACAGGGTCTCACTTTGTAGTTCAGGCTGGTCTTGAACTCACGGTGATCCTCCTACCTCAGCCTTCCAAGTGTTGGGATTATAGGTGTGCACCACAACACCTGGCAAAAAACAGTTTACTTTTGAAGTTAGATAACTTTTCATTCATTTGTTGTCTTGTTGAAGTTAATTTTCTATCTGTAAATGTTACATAATTTCAAGTTTTTGAAAGTAATAATAGCATCTATTAAGTGGTTCCTCTCTGCCAGGTATAGTCCTCAAGGCACCATATGCACTATTTAAACCTAGAAAACTTCCGTGAAGTTGGTACTAATATATCCTTATTGCATCAAGAAAAAAGCAAATGCTTAGAAAGATTTAAGACCTATTCCAGGTCAAAGAATCCACAGATAACAGGGCTATGATGTGTATACAGACAGCCTTGCACCTGGCAGACACTCCTATTGTGTCTCCCATTGTGATAAATCTCCATCTTACCTAGTTCTGGGTGAACTTCACCTGCTCCCGAGGACTCCTGATTGATTAGGAATTTCTGAACTTTTGCTTTTGACATCAGGCTGGAGAGTGAGATATGGCTGTGATGACAGTTAGAAGCTAGAGAGATGAGAAACAGGAAGCCTGTAGAAACAGGAAAACTTGGACTATGACATGCCCAGGGCGTCTCCCTGATACACCAAATGCTGTGATGCATTTAAAGGTTGGGAAACAGTGGTCTACAAGTAATGAGTGCCAAGTTCCAGGTAACCAGTTTGGCTGAATCATTCATGTTTGTACTGAGTATCTCAGTCTCAGTGGGAGGGTTCAGTAATATTCTCAAATCAGTGCATCAAATGGGAATAATATTCAGCATCCTAATGGACAATATCAGAGATAATAGTATCACCCTTCCCAATTCCAGAGCATAACAATAAGGATCAAAAATGAAGCAATACACGTGAAAGTACTTGTGTCCACAATACAGTGTTCAGGGATGTATGCAGCTAATTCTGTTGAGAAGTAGGGGCTATCAGATTCCTGACTAGAGATCAGAAGGAGTTTGGAATTAGTGGTGTGGCAGTGGAAGCTGACTCAATATCAAAGGGATTTGGCCTACTGTCAACTTCGACAGCAGCTGCTGTGGTTGCCAACCCAGAAACCACTGAACCACTGCTTTAAACAAAGCAGAAGTGGAAGACTAAAAAGATAATGAAGACACTTAACTCTCAGCTCTGCATACAATCTCATGCAATGGAAGCATGTGCCCCAATTTTCAACTGCACTTTGTATGCCTATAGAACCTAAGCATTTCAGAGCCTAAGCATTTCTCACGCTCTTTCTTGTCACAGTATGAATGCTAGGGAACATTAAGTTGCTATTCCATGTGATTCAGGAGTTTTGGTTCTTTTTGTTTGGACTCAGCTTCAAATCCTTTCAGAAACTCAGAATCAAAGGTATTCTCCATATTTGTCCAAATTCTAGAATCTGTTTCAGTTAAGTGAGAAATTTCATCCCAATTGATGAAAGTGGAATAAAAGGAAGTGCTACTCTTGCTGGAACAAGGAAAAGTTATGGAACAAAGAGAGCTCCATTTTCATCCTGCCTAATGAGAGCCATGTTCTGTTCTGATTGATAGTATGATGGTAGGGGTGTACGTGCACAGCCCTGATTTTAAAACAATCCTTCCAAACCAAATTTTAATGGACGCTTCAGAGATTCTAGGAAGCACAATGTTATTGTTCCTGTATTAATGTTGATTTCTCGCCATGACTTAATATGGAAATAGCATGAATATAGTTAGCTTTTCAGGTCTTTACAGATTGCAGACCAGCTCAAGCCTCAAAAAAAATTTCTACACCACTGACTTCTCATACTCCTCCTTTAACTTTGAGGGTTATCTTAATAATCTCAGCATTCTTTTCTTCGTAAAGAAACAAAGCCATACCAAATGAATAAAGCTAACTTTTTTGATCATGTTTCATCACTCTTTTTATATCAGCTTTCTATTTTAATAAGTATTCAACATTGCATATTATTACACATAGTAGTATTTATATATTATGTATAACTATTAAATGTAATAACTATTATATAATATTACCTATCATTATTATATTGTTTAATATTCATAATCACATTGATGAAAATGAAATAAATTAAAACTACTGCTTTGTCCTTATGGAATACAAAATGATAACTTCTACCATCTAGAAGCTCAATTATTTCTATTTGGTATGATGGAGACAAAATTTGTGAGCTCTGTGCTGTAATGAATATAGGAAGAAGAGGGGAGTGGGTCTGGCCAATGAGTCCTTTACAAGCATCTTTTGCCTCTTTTCCTTTCTTTCTTTTCTTTTTTTTTTTTTTTTTGCTTAAATTCTTTCATTGGTTCATTTTAGGTATACAATACATTTACATTTATCATTGGGTATTTGTACCTGTACATGATATATCTTGGTTCTTATTTTTTTCCCTATTCCCTGTCCTCCCTTCACCACCTCCCCCCTTCCCTATTTACAAAGACTTTGTTTCCATTTTTTCCTTTTCTCATGGTATTTTTAATATCTTGATCCAAGAATCTTATTACAGCCTGAACAAAATATGCAATGACCACTGCCCATTCACCTGTCAGGATGGCTGAAAATATACAATTGAAGACTGATCTTGGATTGTGAAAATGATTATTTTCCTTCAATGTTCTAATTCAAAACACATTTGCTATAATAATACTTTATCTTTTTGTTTGTTTTATTCCTTTTTTCTTCCTAAAGAGTATTTTTTTTTGTTAAAGCATGACTGTATGTCAAAGGAGGCATAATTTTCTTTTGAATATAATTCAAAGTTAAAAAATTTAAGTCATTAAACAATGAGATAGAAATTAAGGAGAATTTAGGGCAAAAGGAAATAATTAGAAAGCTTACACCTTTGAGACAAATTTTGATTTAGAGCAGTGGTGGTGAACCTATGGCACACGTGCCACAGCCAGCTTTTTGTTATAATTGAAAGGTCTAAAAAGGTTTACCTTCACTACCCTAGAGTAAGATTTTGCATAAATAGGAACCTGGCATATTTCCCTTGCTCCCTAGATAATTTAATCTACTTTGCATCCTAAAACCATAAGTGTATAAGTTTACATGTACCAGTATGTGTGTAAAATGATTAGTTTACTTTGGCTTGTTGAAAAATAGTTTAAATTATGTGCTAAAATTTTATTTACCTATAAAGCAAAGTTGGTAATGTTTATTATTTCTATTAAAAATACTTTTGTTTTTGAGATTATCTATTAGAGTAGAACACTTTTTTTAGTGTTGGTGATAATGAATCTTCATTTCAACACCAAACTACGTCCATCTTCAAAAACAGTATAGTTAAAGAGTCAGAAAAAGGAATAATAGAAAGTTAAATAGATCATAATTAACTAAGATATTCAAGGTATTTGAAGAGGCCATAACAAGCTAGTTGAACACACACTCATCCCAGTCCAAATGGTCAAAGGAAAAAAAAATCACTTACATTCAAAGAGAAGTTATTATCAAAAGTGCTGATGGCTATCCTTGATGACATCCATGTCCAAGAGTGGCAGAAAAAGGACTACGTGTATGGCAAAGGTCAAAGCTTTGTGAGAACAAAGGGGAAGGACTATTCCATTGAACAGGAATATTATACCATCTACTCCTCCAAGCAGGTTTACCTGCCTCACTGCTTGCTTAATGTTCATCACTTATGCATGGTATTCTCAATAGGTCATTTTGTATTTGAATTCCTGTAGGAGGTATATTCATATGCAGATTCTTTTTTTAAAAAACACAAAACATTTGGCCAGGTGTTCAAGTTGGATCTAGTTTTAGATACAGTCTGATCCAGAATTGTGACTGGAATGTGCAAAGAGGTAACATTGTCTACTTTGATACATGCTCTCACGTCTATTCTGAGGTCATATTCTACTTTGTGAAATTGCTGTTAAATCTTCTTCATGTCTTGCCAGCATCCTGAAAAATAAGTAGTATTGTCAGAATATCCTGATTTGAATTCCTCAGGTATTGTCTCCATCAAAGCTTTTGGCTGAGTTAGTATGTGAATGAATGAATGAATCTGGAAGTCCAGAGTATATAGCTTAGTGACTGAGGAATAATAATAATGCTATTATTATTAATCAAGGAGGATTATTAATTACCTATTGAGTATCTATTAATTACCTATTGAGTTAAGTGTTTTCCTTTGGTCTGCTACCAGGTTGGCTATAAATTCTCCTGGATCTCTCTGTTCTTAAGTGTTTCAAAAAAATTTCTTGTCAATATCTTGTACATCTAACAAAAGAGGAACCTTATAGGAAATGAATCAATAGTGCTCTATGTTTGAACTAAATTAAAAGAGGCACATTATTATTCATAGATTCCATAGCACAATAATCCAATGAAAAATTCCAACTTAACAGCAGTTTTTTTTTTCCTATTTAACATCCAAATTATTCTTAAATCTGCTGACTGCTTTGGCACAATCTGATAGCTTTCACACACACTCTGTATTCAGTATTCTCTCACTTCTCCATAAATTTGAAAATGTTACAAGTTCAGAATTATTCAAGATTTTCAACAAATAACCAAATATTTTAGAAATTACCTTAGTTGTTTCTCTATGCCAGCACTGTCTAGTAGAAATATAATGTGAACTATATATATAATTTAAATTTCCTAGTAGCCACATTTTTAAAGATTCTAAAGAAATGAATGAAATAAATTTTAATGTTTTCTTTAAATCAATGTATCAAAATTTTATTTTAATGTGCAATCAATATCATCATTAATCAGATACTTTCCGTTCTTTTTCATTCTCAATCTTTGGAATCTGGTGTGTGTATGTATTATACTTTCAGCACATCTCAGTTAAGACTCGCCACATTTTAAATGCTTGGCAGCTCATCTGACTACCACCTGTGTGTTAGCTAGTACAGCTCTGTACAATCAGTCTTGTGCTTCTTGTTTTCTCCCCCTTCCCTGTTTTCCTTCACCAGATTCTTATTTTTTATATAGTACTCACCCTAAATAAATAACTTTTATTATATATTTAACATGATTTGAATATATGCCTATCAAACTTTCAACAGTCTGAATCATTAAACATATTTTCTCAAGTGCGTGGCTTCTGCTCCCCAACTGAGATTTAATGTCTGGCAAAAAAAATGGTGTTTATACAAATACTGAACTATAATCCTTTATCAAAAACACAATACCTACTACTCTTATTGAGATCAGTGTATCTAGAAAGATAGCTTATTATATGGGCTTTGTTCAAAACCAAAACCTTTATGGCTATTAAACTGTTTTTTACATGACTTAACATTTTCTCATGAAGTGTCACTAAAATGACTGTGCCATCATTTATACATTTGAAAGTTTCCTGATCTAACTCATCTGAGACTACTGCTTGAATAAGTAATAATGGTCATATATGCATAGCAGGTTTCTTGAGAGGTTTTGCTTTGAGATCGTAGATATCAGCACAGACTCACTGGTTGTCCCTAAAAGACAACTGAGCCCCTGACATAGTACAGAAATATTTGACTTTGGTTAGTTTTCTTTTCAAATATCCTCAACTGCCTTCATTTTTACCTGGAACACATAGGTCTTCTAACTATTCTGCTTCATTCTTGATATTGCAGCTGTCATCATCCTTTTATTCTATTTTTTTTTTGAGACAGGGTCTTGCTATGTCATCATCACTCAAAGCTACACACTGATTATGTTTTAATCACATTAAAGACTTTAAAATCCTTCAATAAGTTTGCACTCAAATGCTATAAGTGGCTAGAAAGGCCTACAAGCTAGTTTCCACCACCTCTTTGAGCTTACCTTGCCCTACTCTGGCTTTCTCTAGCTTCTGTACTTATTTTTCTCCATCAACGGTAGCTTCGTACAACAAGAGCTAATCCCCTGCACTTAGTATGTGGCAGATGTTACTGATCTCAGCCAACATTTCATTTCCTTGGAGACTTCCCTGTCCACACTAATAAGGGTGTACTTTTTTTGGTGGGTTCATCACAACTATAATTAAAAATTTAATAGTATGAGTAGCTATGGAGTATTTACCTGCTTTTTTCATCACTCTTTAAGTTTCACATGGGCAGGAATAGTGTCTCCCTTATTGTTCCTCTTGCTTAGCTAGTTCTGAATGCCTAGCTACTTCATAATAGATAATTTACAACATTGTAGCATAAAAATTAAGAGCTTCAGCATGTAAAGTAAAGATTCCAGAGTTCAGAGAAATAATATTTTAAGAAAGTTGCCCAAAATATCTTCAGTTTCCTAATCTATATGGAAGAAATAAGAATAATACCATTTTATAAGGCTACCATGAAGATGAAATGAGAGAGTTTATGTAAAGTGCTTAGACTATATTTTCTTAAGGAAAAGGCTCAGTGAACTTTCATGATCATGGAGGTGATAGTTTTTTGAATCATATTCTTCTCCTATTGGTTTATTCATTTTCCTACTTATCCCAGTCAACATTTTCACACCAGAATTACTGGGACAATGGCAAGATTGAATGTCCAAATGTGCTGGGCTGATATTCCAGAGACACCGTAGAGGTATCTCCTTGTGAACATTTGGTGGTCAGCCAATCACTCTTTCCTTGTCAATGCTCAGATCTCATTTAGTAAGATTCTATCTATATTACAAAATTCTTGATAAATGAATCTTAGTCAAAAGTATATAATTGCATGTCATAAAAGTACTATATTTTCTATAGGATCTAATCAGGTGCTTCAAAATAAAGAGGACTATCCCCGCCTTAATTATTTATTGATCACTGACTTTGTATCTGTGTGATGGCAAATGCCATTTTGATTTAAGACAGACATAGCCACTGCCACCAAGAAGCTGGACTAACACCCACATTCATTTGGACACCAGACAGCCTTCACACTCTCTGTTGACACTTACTGTTCTTGCCTCTTTCTATAGATATCCCAAAGGTTTCTTCACAATTTTCCCTCCTCTGTAATGTCTTCTCTGATCCTTCATCCTTCTATGATTATCCCATGCTTGAAAGTTCAACAACATCTTCTCCTTAAGCATTCACAAGGCATTTTGTGGCTATATAATACACTATTAATGTTCACCTGTATATAATAATATCCATACCTGGATCACAACCTTAAGAGCATAGCGAAAAGCTCTTAACAACCACAGCAGCCAGATGGTTATTTTCTATTTGACTCTGAGTACCTTAGTTACTTCTGGTACTTACTTTTTAGTGTGAGAATAGTACTAGAATCTAACTCATGTAATATGGTCAGGACTAGATGAGATACATGTGCAGCTTGTATGGAACTTGGCACATAGGAGAAACTTTAAATATTAATTCCCTCCATAAAACTTCCCCACTGTGCAGCATGTAAGATAGCACTGGATAAAATATTAAAGAGTACTTACTTGATTGTGAGAATAAATGGAGAACAGTTGATTGACAAATACTAAGATACAGGTAGAATTGCACTGTGAGAGGCAGGACAGCATCATGGTTAATCAAGAATGCTGGTCCCTGTGTAAGATGGCTTTTAGGTTCATAACATTCTAGAAATTCAGTCTCATAGGTAAAGTGGCGAAACATAGAGTGTATCTTCAGAGCTATTCCGAGAATTGAACCAGATAATACACAAAAAATACTTAGCATAATACCTAGCAAATTTTAAGTGTTTAAAACTGTTAAGTACAGATGGCATCCTTAAATATTATTAAAATAAGTATATCTAAATCTCAGGAAGGCAAAAAAACAAATTTTATGCTTAACTATGACTTTATATATGTCACTTAATATCTTGGTATATTTTATTCCTATGTAAATTAAGAACTCTATTTTTCCATGTAGATTGTGGTCAGGATGAAAAAATATTAAGCTGCTATCTTTACATAGTACTTTTTTTTTTTTACATAGTACTTTTAAGCAATAATACTTATTAGCCTCTTTCCATGTAACTGCCATTAGACTCAATTCTTTCAAAGTACTCTCTCAAAGGAATCTGGTAGCAGTAACATTTTCTCTACAGATAGGGAATGAAGTTTAGAGGATTTAAATAATTTTTCTTATGGGTATGAAGATGATAATGGAGTTGGAAATCAAACCTAAACAATGTGACTATAGGGCCCATGTTTAATAGTATGCTATACAAATATGCTTCTTACACCTCTTTGATCTTCATGACAGCATATGGGGTAAGTTAGTGTCTCTGTTTTGCAGAAATAACCTAACTTATCTACTTGACATTACAGTGGTGAACACACTAAACTGACACTGAAATGACTGGGCCTAGGAGATGGAACTCAAAGGATGTGAGAATGTTTAGCTTCAGGTAAAAAGTATCAGGTATAAAACTAAAGCAAAGACCTTGCTCTTTAGGGTATAGTGGCTTGTGAAAATTACAGATCCTGCTCTATATTGAAGGAAGGTTGTCCTTTTGAAATTGGGCTAATTCTGTAGTGTTGCAGGACAGAGGGACTACACTGGGAGGACTACATTGGGTAGAGTCAAGTGGATGACTCCTGGTTGCTTTTCTAAGTATTGTAACTATACAAAAGCCATCATGATGCATTTATTGACACATTCTTTTCAGATGAATACCAACCAAGCTGGCAGACCTGGCCCTGCTCTTTGCCAATCTGATTTGACTCAGAACTTGGACAACCTGCTTTGCATATGTGTGTACACTCCTATTCAGTACCAACATTACCCATTTCATTTCCAGTTCCTGCTGTTGGTTCAGCCACTCCTTTTATCATTCTAGCTCTTGTAACATTGATTTTTGTCTTAGTCTTTCTATTCACTTGAAATGCATCCCAAATTCTGTTCTTGCTCACTATATAGATTCTCGGGAAATTTCCAACAACCAAATACTCTAAGCTTCCCAAATTAGCTTCCCAAATTAGGGTACTCTCTTCTGGAGTTCCCCACCTTTGTCTTCAGAGAAACAACACAATAAGTTTAAGGAAGTATTGAGAGCTTGATATTTGGATTCAGATACCAATAGGTTCAAGACCTAGATTTGCTGCTAATTCTTAAATATTCAGTCTAAATAACTATGTCTTTGACACACAATAAGTGCTAAATAATGTTAGTTGTTTTTATTATTGCCCTCCTGGTGTCAAGATTCTCCACTAGATTTTAAATTCAATATAAATGATAAAGGTAAGGACTACATTTTCCTTGTTTCATCCTATATTTCCAACCTGTGAAACAAAAGAAGTGCAGTATAATTTTTTAGAATTTAATGACATAACATTGAAGAGTTGTTAGAAAACTTATTTTCAAGGATTATCAAGGCACACTATCACTAAGGAGACTTTGGATTCCTCAAGCCCAGCCTAAAACTTGTTCAATTTTACAGTTTCCTCCCTTCTAGAAGCTACCAGAATTCAGATTCAGATTTCACGGTTTACATTGATATGATTGGTAACAGTGACAATGATATACCTTGAAACTCCTATTAAAAGAGATTATTAATTTAAAAAGTTATTTTTCCTATGATGGAGAAATAGAAATAAGAAAACCTTACTTGATTGAGAAATGCAATATTGTGAATTACCTCCATTTGGTATGAGGTAAACAGTGTGGGTAAATCCTGTTGAAGAGGATGAGAAATATAAGATGGCTTGAAGATAGCAACTTGCTTGGATGAAAGATGTGCATTTGGTTAGGAAGCAGAGTCAAATATCACTGAAAAAACAGGCGGAGTCAGATTATGGGAAAGTGTTGAAAGACAGGGCAGTTAGAATTTGATGCAATAAAACAGAAAGCAGAAAGCCATTATAGGTTCTAGACTAGTACTATTTCATGGTGAAAACAGTTTTGAGGAGCAAGAGAAAAGTAAGTAGAAAAAGTTGCAATTAGTGATACTAGAGAGAAAGCAGAAAAGCTTTTGCAAAGGTTGATGTAGATCAGCATTAAGGAGATATGATTTTAATCCTATTTTACTCAGAAATTCAGATAATCTGGGTAAGTCACTAAATTCTCTATGACTGCACATACTGGTATCTAAAATTTGAGGGTTGGATTGTATAAGAAAGACCTGAAGCACACTAATACTAAGAGATATTTTGGATAGAAGAACAGAGAAGACCTTACAGTTTTTAATAGTTATATATTCATTTTTTACAGTTACCTATCATTTATCAAGTTATATTGGATATGCATTAGGTGAATGGAATCCTTTTTTAAAGAATTTTGACTTTTGCTTCTCTTTTTGAGGCAACAACAGGCTCTGGAATTGTGACCCCACCATAAAAATCAAATAATTGGAAGCAACATAATAATAATAAAAAAAAAAACAACCTTCAGACATCAGCTAACAGAAAATATAGAACTGTGTGTCTCCTGAAAAGAAGAAAACATATTAGATGAACCCTATGAAAACTGTGATTTTCTGTCTACTAACAATTTCTAGGTATTAGCAGAAATAGGGGACCCAAACAGAGTTTGGTGGTCCAGTTGATTTAAAGACAATGAAAGTACAATTTAGGGAGGATGATGAAAACAAAACTTGCGGATTAGAATCCTTGAGAAAGGTGCAATGCAGAGAAAGAGCCCAAGAAATAAGGAGAATAGTTCCCTGGAGCATTAGATTAAATTATAATCTTCACCTTGAAAGAGTAAAATCCATAAAGATGGACAAATTAAAATTTAGAAAGATCATTGTCAGAGAACTGTAAATAAAACAATTCCTAGCATGTAAAGAATTCAAGTAGGAACTAATATGATTTCCCTCCAAGCTAATGTAGACAGACCTTTCTGAATACTTGGTACATAAAGTAGAGACTTTAGAAAACATGACTTCATAGTAAGATAAAACTTCCTCAGAGCAGAGGTAACTCCAGAGCTAGCCTCAAGAGAATAAAATACCTCAAAACCATCGTTTTATCTGTAAGTAAATGGACTGGCTGTTCAAACATTCCCAATCCTATTTAAAGGAATTTTTTAAAAGTTCAGCACTCAGCAATACAAAATTCAGTGTCTGGCATCAAACAAATATTGTTAAGTGCACAATAAAAAGGACCAATAACCAGGGAAAATAGAAATCTATACAATAAATTCATTATGACCAGTGACTGCTTAAGCAGGAAGCATGTTTATGATTATAATACTCAAAGATTCCCGAGTTCAATCCCCAGTACCAAAAAAAAAATACTCAAAGATTTAAAGAAAAACATTAAAATGAGAGAAACAAATTTTTAAAAACACTCACATGAATTTCTAGAGATGAAATATGTAATATGTAAAATAATAACTGTATCAGAAATGAATGATTACAATACTGTAAAAGAAAAAAACCTCTGTGAATGTGAAGCCATAGGAACAGAAACTAAAATGGAGCATACAAAGGCATATAATTGGAAAATACAACTTCAGAGTCTACTGTGTCAGTACCAAGTGACCTAACATATGGATAATAGAGAGATCTATCCAAAAGAGAGGGCACCAAAACTATTTGAGAAAATAGTGGCCTGAAATTTTCCAAACTTGATGAGAGCTATAAATCCACAGATACAAGAAGCCCATGAATTTTTTTAAATTCTTAAGTTCTTTTATTGGTACATTTTAGGTATACAATACGTTTATATTTATCATTGGGTATTTGTACTTGTACATGATGTATCTTGATTCTTATTTTTTCTCCATTACCTGTGTGCCCTTCACCCCCTCCACCCTTCCCTATTTACATAGACATCATTTCCATTTTTTTTTCTTTTCTCATAATTTTTCCTTTCCATTTTTTCCTTTCCCCTTCCCCTTCCTTCACCCCTTCGTCTTTGGATTTTTTTTGCTATTTCAAATTATCAATTATTAATTTTAATCATTTTAATCATTATTTACACTTTCAGTTTCTCACACTAGAGAAACTATTTGGCATTTACACATATGTGTCCTATTTATTTCACTTAAGAGTATGGCCTCAATATGCATCCATTTAGCTATAAATGACTCTAGTTTCTCATTTTTTATAGCTAAGTAGTACTCCATTTTATAAAAAAAACCACACCTTTTTTATCCAGTTTCCAGTTGATGGGCACTTGGGCTGCTTCCAAGCTTTAGCTATTACAAACTGTGCCACTATAAACATGGGTGGACATAAATCATTATGATATGATTATTTTAATTCTTTTAGGAAGATACCCAGCAGGGGAATAGCTAGGTCAAATGGGACCACTAGTCCTAGTTCTTTGAGGTATCTTCATACTGATTTCCACAGTGGCTACACCAGCAATGGAGAAGGGTTCCTTTCTCTTCACACCCCTGCTAGCATTTGTTATTGGTTGATTTCTTGATAGCAGCCATTCTTTCTGGGGTGAGGTGGAATCTCAGTGTTGTTTTCATCTCCATCTCTCCAATGACCAATGATGTTGAACATTTTTTCATATATTTATTTGCTGCCTTAATTCTTTGTCTGAGAAATGTCTGTTCATTTCAGATGCCCATTTTTGAACTGGGTCTTTGATTTTGGGGGGCCTGATTTTTTTTCAGTTCTTTATATATTCTAGATAGTAGTCCTTTGTCTGAGGTATAGCTGCTAAAAAATTTTTCCCACATTGTAGGTTGTCTGTTAGCTCTATTGATGGTTTCTTTTGCAGTGCAGAAGCTTTTTAATATGATGAGATCCCAGTTGTTGATTCTTTGTGCTGGTTCCCGTGCTACTGAGGTTTTGTTCATAAAGTCTTTTCCTATGCCACTGTCTTCAAGAGTTCTACCTAACTTATCTTCCAGCAAGTTTGGTGTTTCTGGTTTAATATTCAGATCTTTAATCCACTTCGATCTTAGTTTAGTGCATGGTGATAGGTATGGGTCTAGTTTCAATCTTTGGCAGGTTGAAATCCAGTTTTTCCAACACTATTTATTAAATAGGCTATCTTTCTTCCAATGAGGGTGGTTGGCTCCTTTGTCAAAGATGAGGTGGCTGAGTATGTCTGAAGTTGCTTCTGTATCTTCTGATCTATTCCACTGATCCTCAGGTCTGTTCTTTTGCCAGTACAATGCTGTTTTTATCACAGTAGCTTTGTAGTATAGTTTCAAGTTGGGGATTGTGATACCCCCTGCCATATCTCTGTTGCTTAGAATTGCTTTTGCTATTCTAGGTCTCTTTTGGTTCCAAATGAATTTTTGGATTGTTTTCTCTAGTTCTGTGAAGTATATTGTTGGAATTTCAATCAGCATTGCATTGAATCTATATAGTAGTTTTGGAACTATGGCCATTTTCACTATATTGGTTCTTCCTACCCAGGAGCAAGGGATGTCTTTCCATTTTCTTGTATCCGCTTCGATTTCTTTTTTCAGAGTCCTGTAGTTTTCAGTGTAGAAATCTTTTCTTCCTTTGTTAGATTGATTCCTAGATATTTCATTTTTTTGGACACTATTGTAAAAGGAATTGTTTCCCTAATTTCTCTCTCAGTGAGCCTGTTATTTGTGTACAAGAAGGCTATTGTTTTTTGAGTGTTGACCTTGTATCCAGCTACTCTACTGAAGCCCATGAATGTTGAAGCAGCATTATACATCAAAATCACAACAAGGCTCATCTGATTCAAATTGGTGAAAATCATCCACATAGGGCTTAGATCTTCAGTATCCCCCAGAAGCTTGTGTGTTGAAAGCCTGGTTCTTAGCTGATGGTGTTACTGGAGGTGGTGGAAACTTTATGAGGAGAGGCCTAATTGGAAGAAGTAAGTCACTGGGCACTTGCCCTTGAAGAATATATGGAACACTTTCCTGCCTTTCTCCTTCCCAGCTGCCATGAGGTGAGTGGTTTTGCTCCAACATGCACCCCACACCATGATATTCTGCCTCATCACATGCCCAGAAGCAATGGAGCAAGTTGACCATGGACTGAAACTTCTAAAACCATGAGCCAAAAAAAAATCTCTCCTCTTTTAAAATCGTTTATCTCAGGTATTTTGTCATAGAGCTGCAAAGGTAACACAATTTATAAATAGAAACTTTTTAAAACAAAGAAAAAAGGTGCATTAAGTAAAAAGAAAGATGAGAAACTCAGACTTATCAAAAAATTATCTATTCCAGAAGACAATGAACAGCACTTAAAAAGCACCGGAAAAGTAAAATATGAACCACCTCAATCTAAAATTCTATTCTCAGAAAAAAGTCCTTTAGAAATGAAGGCTTTTCAGACAAATAAACACTGAGTAAATCAAGATATGAAAAACAAATGCTTAAGGAAGTACATTAGACCAAAAGAAAGTAAATGAAATAAGAAAACTTTCAACCAGAGGAAAAAAAAAATATATTGTACATTATGATATAACATAAAATATATGAATAGAATGTTATACATAATACAGTATCATAGGATTATATAGCAGCATATACTGTAATTTAGAATTAATAAAATGAAATTTATTTATCATACTAATTACATAATTACTATACATTAACAATAATTAGTAGAAGTAGTTTACCATTGTTGAAAACAAATTAACACAAATTTAGCAGGTTAGAAAGGTTAGAATTATAAATATTCATTATCTCATTGTTTCTGTAGATTAGCAGTTTAGATGATGTAGCAGTGTCCTTGTTCCAGGGTCTCACAGGCTGTTGTCAAGGCTTTCTTCACAATGGCAGGCTTTATTGTGGATGATAGACTTTCATGCTCAAGCAGGTTTAGGCAGAGTTCGTGTTCATGTGACTATGTGACTGAGGGCTCTGTGTTTTGTTACTTAACAGCAAGTTAATAGGACGATTCTAAAAGCCACGCACCATTCTTTGCAGTGTGGGCTTCCTCAATACATCTATTTATTTTATCAGGCCAAAAGGACAATCTCTGGCTCTTATCTACTTACAAGTATTTTTTTCAGTATCAAGGATTGAACTAAGGGCCTTCACACTAGGCTATCCACAGCCTTTTAAATTTTGACACAGGATCTTGCTAAGTCACTAAATTGCCCATGTTGGATTTCAACTTGAAATCCTCCTGTCTTAGCCTCCCAGAGTGATGGAATTATAGGCATGTGCCTGACACAGTATAATGAAATATAATTAGAGAATGATATCCCATCACATTTCTTATATAATGTAAATGAGGGTATGATGTCTACCACTTTTGCTATTCTGTTGGCTAGAAGTAAGATTCAGGTCATACCATCACTGAAGCCCAGGGGACACCAGAAGGTCAAAATTATTGAGAGTCACCTTAAGATTTGCCTACCTCTTTATTAATACAAAAACCCATTGATTAAAGAAAGAAACTGTATTTAATTTTATAAATGTTCTTTCATCAATCTAATTAGATCTTGGTAAATTTCCTGGGGTACATCCTGTCCAAGGTAAAAATCCATGTGATTGTAGTGTGGAATCACTTTGTAATAAATAAGGTTGGCAACTTTAGGGAGTAAATTTTTCATGTCTTTAGCATCAGCCACAATATCCTGTCCACCACTCCATATTGCTGTTGGAACTTCCATCTTAGTAATGTTGTATAAAGGAGGTGTAAGCTAAATATAATGAAAAAAATAGAAAAAATTACATTACAAAAGTAATATCAACTATCAGTTGTTAAGTAAGTTTTTCAAATGCTAAAAGTGTGTAATTGGCATATACTTAATGATACAGAATCATTAAAATGTTAAAAACCTTTGAAATACAATAATATGAATTTCAAATCAAGAAGACAACCATTACATTCTACTTGCCCAGAAAATGGAAAAAGATCTTAAAAGAAGAGTGTTCTCCTAGAAATATGTGAAAGCATTTTTCAGGTTGCACTTTATCTGAGAGTGCATTTTTTTTCTTAAAACAAAATGTTGGGTAGGATAAATGTCCCTTCTCATGTGAAGAAATCTGGGCTCAATAGGATTATTGACACTCAGATATCAGCAACTCTGTTTGGGGAGTACTTATAACAATGTATAAAACCAACACTTGAAGTATGATGTATAAAGGGAGCTAGTCTGTTATAGAGAAATACGGTGGGAGATTCCCAGTAAGTTTTCCTTTATTCCTTCTTTCCTGTACTGATATAATACAATTCCTGGTCCAAGTGACCAGGTCTTGCCAACAATTCTTCATGTTATAATGATTGTATGAGACATGGGCATGTCGCTGAAACTGTCCCAGATGTCTTTCTGTTAGGGCTATTGAGAATGTCCTGGCTTTTTTATTGGGGTTGAAATTACAAGAGCTATATGAACTAAGTACCTATATTCACCATCTTAGCACCATGTTTGAAAGAACTTCAAAATGGAAACAAGCATCTCTAATGAGAATTGAGAGGAAATGAAACAAAGAGAGGAAGAGGGACAGGAAAAGGGAGACTTGATGGTATCATTTAAGTCCCTGGCTATTGCCAGTTTACTACTACATTGTAGTGTAGAAAGCCAGAACTTCTTTTCTCTTTGAAACATAAACTAGTTGTTTTTTGTTACTTGCAATGAATATTTTTTGATTATTATAAGCTGTGTGCTGAACTGATAATTCTTCAAAGTCATATGCCACAAACCTCAGCGTGATGATATTTGGAGACAGGACTTGTATTTGTCAGGTTTCTGCCACTGTGACACAATACTCAATATCCACTATCAAAGGAGAAAATGTTTAATTTAACTAACTCACTCTTTCAGAAGATTCAGCACATGGTTGGCAGAAACCACAGGACAGGGGGCATGGTAGAGCAAAGCTGCTTATTTCATGGCATTCAGGGAACAGAAACAGGGGAACAGTGCTAGAGTAGAAGTAGTGAGGGACCAGGCATAGACTCCAAGGCCATACCTCCATGACCCACCCAGATACACTTAGATAAAAAAAATTTGAAATTCCCTTTTAACTACTATATACCACTCCTTTTTAATTTGCTACTGAAACATATCTCTTTAAACCATATTTAATCTCCAAATCAAGGCAATATCAAGTGCATATGTCTGTCTAAACATAATACAACTGTACTGTATAAAACCCAAAATAAAATAATCCCTTTCCCAAAGTCTCATCCATTCCAGCATATTTTGAAACTCCAATTCCCTTCTGATATTTAAGGAAAACTCTTAGCTGCGAACCTCTGCAAAAATAAAAGCAAGTTATATAACTCCAAGGCACAATAGCACAGGATAAATATTGGCATGCCAAAGGGAGGAACAAGGGGACAGAAAAAATTGGGTCAAAGCAGGACTGAAATTCAACCTGGCAAATACTAAGTCCCATAGCTCCGTATCTGGTATCCAGGGCACATGGTGGCAAATTGTGAGTTCCAAAGGGTGACTCCATCTCAGTGTCCTTGACAGTTGTAACACACACACCTTCTCTCTTGGACTGGTTTCATTTATGGCCTGAAGATATCCTTGGCAGACATTTCATGTTCCTAGCATCTTTGACTTCTTGGATTCTCTACCTCATCTTTCTCTTTATTCCCATTGCTTCATACACTGCTTTCTCAGGGGCTCCTTGCTTGGTTTTCCAGGCCTTCCTTTAAAGTCTGTGTGGAAGTCTCCTTTACCCCATAATTCTTTCATTCTGCATACCAGTAAAACCAGAATCACGTGGATGATACCAAAGTCTGCTGTCACCAGAAGCAGTAGCCATGCTCCCTTGAACCATGGCTGCAGTGGCCTCTGAGCACCTCGATGACTGAGCATGGTGAAAGGAATCCCAAGGAACCAATTTTCTAAGAGGCCTTCCTTGAGCAGGTGTCCCAAGGACTCTCTTCTAAAATGAGAATTTAACACTTTTGTACCCTTAAGCCTGTAATGGGTGAGGTCTTGCTGACTCTTGAGATGATCTCAAGACATCTTTCTTTTGGTCTCCATACAAAATATTTTGCTTTCTTTTTAATAGCAATCTATTTCTTTTGGGCAAAATTTGAGTTTTTAAAATTTTTCTGCTCTGCTGTTTGCCCCCAATTCTCATTATAAATCTTGTTAAAAGTAGCCAGCAGTACCAATGTCATAGCCTTGGGGTGTCTTGAATTTCCTCTGTCAGATGAATTAGCCCACTGCCCTTAGTCATAGCATCCTGAAAAGTCTCAGAATGTGGATGAAAATATAGACAAATTTTCTACCAAAGTGTAACACATGTGGCCTCTAGTCCAACTGCCAGTGGAGTCCTTGTTCATAAATGAAACCTTGTGAGCCTAGTCTTTAATGTCTGCATTCTGATCTTCTGAACTTCAAACAGAATTACCCATCAGGCTCTGCTTACTGGATTCGAAGACTTCTCTAGCCTTCATCTCCAAACCTTTCCGAACTCCTCCAGCAAATCTGTTCTAAATGCCCCTAAACCTCACTGTCAGGTACAGCAATGACTACACTTCTCTAGTACAAATTTTCTGTGTTAGTCATCTTTCCTGTTGCTAAGGCACAATACCCAGCATTAATTTAGCTCATATTTTAAGAGATTCAGCATATGGTTGACAGGCTCCAAGGCAGAAACCTCAAGGCAGAGGAGCACAGTGGAGTGAAGCTTTTTACTTCATGGCATCCAGGAAACAAAGCAGGGCAACAGAGAGCAGAAAGTGAAGGACCAGACATAGACCCCAAGGCCATGCCATCATGACCTACCCAGACAGATTTAGAAGTGTGTTCCACCAATCCCTAGGGAATATCCAAAACTCATCAAATTGAAACTTCATTCTAACTGCAACAGGCGTTTTAGGAGGTAATTAAGGTTTAAAAGGTCATAAGAATGGGATTCTATCTCAACAGAATTGGAAGTCTTACATAAAAGAGGACATTTCTTCACATACAGGGCCTCTCTCCTCTGTTTCTCCAGGAGCACATATCGGACACACATTAGGACTTCCATCCATCTGAAAGTCATGAAGAGTCTTCACTAGAACCCATCATACTGGCTCCCTAATTTTGGCCACACACCCTTCAGAATTGCAAGAACATGAATTTCTATGAATTAAATCTCCTAATATATTGCATTTTATTATGTCAACTCAATTGGAGTAACATACCTTAGTTATTTGTGATAGAAAGATTACAAAAAAGATAAAATGAATAAAGATAAAGGCATAGTACCAAAGGAAACTGTTACACTGGCCTGGAAGAGGTTTCTTATAGCAATAGAAATGAGCCTGGAGGAGAACCTGACCAGGTAACTATGTACCTCAAGTTCCCTTAGGAAAGTGATATGCAGGCAGAGCCCACTGCTATAGTCAGGTTGGGTGTAACTTTCATTTGATGGATTAGTGCCTGGGTCTTTGGATTACTAAATATTCTAAGACTATCACTTTCTCTATAGTAGTAGGAAGCCTTTCTTGCATATAAGTTTTAAGAGAGAATGGTAGGGCCAAGGATTTAGCTTAGTGGTTTTGCCACCTGCTGCGCAAGTGCAAGGACCTGAGTTCGTTCCCTGGTACCAAAAAAAAAAAAAGGAGAGAGAATGGTAAATTAAAATATGTGGCTTTGAGAACCCAGTGCAAAGGGCAGAGAGGAAATAAGTGCAATTTAGCATTCCTCATACAAGGGAAAGATGGGCTCCCGAAAGCCTAGCTCAGGGCCTCAAAGGTAGAGTGCAACTAGTGAAAGAAGAGGCTGCTTTTCTTGACTACAGTTTTCTCAGTAAGGAGAGTACAAAGTGTTAATATTTAAATGTAGAGATGAAGAATGATGAAGAACAGAAAAACAATAGAGAAAGCAACAAACATCACCAGCTTTGATAAACAAAGTGAGTCAAGAGTCCCTGAATCAGAATTCCTTTACTCCAGTGAGTTCATTGCTTTACTAAGGATGAAACCAGTTCTAGAAAATGACATCACAAAAAATGAATATTAATATTTGGATTCAAATGATATCTGATAGCTTTTGGCCAGAAACTTTTTAAAATTTGACAATTAAAATTGCATATATTTATTTAGAAAAATGTTTTACTTTCTTAGCAATAAAGGATTATGGGTGATTGACATTGGTAATTGCAGCCATCTAGTTTACAGTGCTTTCAATTATAGTTGTGATTAAGGTTATTGCTTTTGAAACATGTACAGAGTTCATTCTCTGTTTTGGATTTTCCTTTTCTCTTCCCAAGAAATTCCAAGCAAAAGGCCCATAACTGAACCTGAGTCATTATATCATCATTATTTTATCCAATCTGTGACCACAATGGTAAAGCTAATATCTGTGATCCAACTTTCATCCAAGCTGGTCTCTGAGGTCATCATCTAAAACGTTTTTTCTGAAGAAGATACATACTCTTGCTAGGACAAAAATTTATTAATTACAAAGGAAAATGGAACTCTGACAGCATACATGTGGCATATATAACTAGAGCAGGTTAAGAGAAGAAATAGATTTTTTTTACACCAGTTGGTGTTATGTATGTTTACCATTATAGTTATGATGACACTGAAAATAATCATTTAAAAAATTTCCAACTCTTTATATCACATATTTGAAAAACTCATGTATCACTGATATTGATGACTACATATTCAGTTTGAGCTTGTTTTATCAAGAAGCTAAAATAGGGCTGGGGATTTAGCTCAGTGGTTTCGCCACCTGCTGCACAAGTGCAAGGACCCAAGTTCGATCCCTGGTACCAAAAAAAAAAAAAAAAAAAGAAGAAGCTAAAATAATTATTGGATATCCTTACATATTGGTGAAAAATAACAATGTACAATTTCTTTTATATAGAATATTTTCTCTAAAAGATAGATAGCACCATCTTCAAAGACAGTATCAAATATTTTAACACCATTCCCTGGCAGGTATTGTTAATTCTTCCTAAAGATGATATTTCAGATGGATATATCTTTAATTATATTAGTTTTTTAAAAAGTGATTAGCAAATGGCATCTCAAAGAATGATTAGAACAACGTTATTTTATTTTTTAGAGACATAAGAAGTCGGATAATTTTTTTTTTTTTTTGGTACCAGGGATCGAACTCAGGTTCTTGAGCTTACTGGGCAGGTGGCGGAATCACTGAGCTAAACCCCGGCCCCTAGATAATATGTTTTAATAATGAAGATTGTGTACTTTCATTTTCTCTTCCAAACATGGTTTTAATTAAATGCCAAAAGTTTTTGTTGAGAAGAAAGAAACATGGAAGGGGGATTGGACTTTAGACCCAGGAATCCCTGGGTCACATTCTGGTTGTTTGCTAGCTATATAAATCTGACAATTGACCTAACCACTTTGATCCTCTGGGAAAAAAATGGACATAGTAATATTTACCTTGCAAGATCATTGTGAGGATAGAAATAATTATATGGGACATAGTTAAAACCTAATAAGCAGTATATGATAGCAGCAATAAGCAACATCCAATGCAGTGAATGGGATTAAGTATGTACTTAATAAATGGATACAATTTTTAATAATTAATTTGCAGTGTACAACTGACTGTGATTATTATTATTATTGTACCTGGCGGAAGTGCATCATGTTTTGATCAAGATTTCCCCAATCAAAAGCTTGGAGTTGATCAGAATTTAAAATCTAAGATAAAACAAAAGTAATAAATATATTAAAATGATATAGGGAAAGGATGAAAATTTAAAGTCAGTAAGCAAGAAACATACTAGGAAGAGTGATATTATACCCCACTCTTTTGTCACATAAGCTAAATAGCAATAAAGATTCATCAGTCATATATTAAAGTTGATAAAATGGATATTAATTCACAAAACTGATGCACAAGTTATTCCCCCGATAGTTTTTCTCATGTAAATCCTCAGACAGCAATGGCTTTAAATGTTAGGAGGATGTGCATCAACTTTTTCTTTACAATGCTAGAACTTGAACCCAAAGGCCTAACATATGTTGGGTAAGTACACATACTAGACAGTTGCTCTGTCTCTGAGCTCCATCTTTAGCCCCTACACTTTTAAAAAAAAATGTGTCTAGTATCGTGGCTTTAGAAATATATATATATATATATATATATATATATATATAAAGAGAGAGAGATATATATATATGTATACTTATAGATATAGAAATATATATATGTATTTGGTCACCAGCTATACATTTCCAACATTAAAAATTACTAATGATTAAAATATGTTATGTGCAAGTACAAATCTACCCAAATGAAACCCATTAAACTGTATAACAAATGTGCATTAATAAAAATATGGGGAAAAAGTTAAACTACTACTATTTAAACAATCTTATGTCTTATTCACCTCATCAAGTAGTTTACTCTATTCTCCATCTTTAAACCTTTTTGTTGCCTTTGGGACGCATGTTCATCCACTGAGATCCTCACTTTTCTGTGTGAGATATGGTGCTGTTTTGTCTCTCCCATCTGCAGGGCCAAGCTGAGGGGTGTGTGGGAAGCAATATAATGCTAGGCTGGGTGTTTGGGACACTTGGCCTGATGACATATATTTTGTTCACTCTTCAAAAGGAGTGAGACTAATGCCACTGGCCAAGAATACAGGTAAAATTTACGCAATGAAAGAATGAGCACACATGTACACACACTCACACACACACACATTCTTGGCTCAGAAGCTATATGAATTGAATCTGTCTTATCTCTGAGCTTGTCAAATATAGAGTAATATAATAAAGCAAGTAAAATTTTAACAGGGTAAAAACAGAAATTATTAGTCTATTCAAATCCCTCCCTAGAATTTAATTTGCTCTAAATAAAACATTATTTCATTATTCTGAAATGGATCATATGTAAACTGGAAGATGAACAGGTCTTTCTGGAACAGACCGTATCATTTTATATAAAGTTCTACTGCAGCTGCTGATTTTCTAAAAGAGAAAATGCAAGCCTTCCCTGGAAGGGCCCTTTGAGATAATCTAAGAATCAGAGCTTGGTCAGAACATGTGGGAACCAGGCTCATAAGGCAGACACTGAGACAGGGAAAATAAAGGGATCAAAGGAAACCAAAATCAGGAGTCGTTGCTAATTCCAGAATCATCAAGGTGAGTGCTCCCAAGGTGCCTGCAGAACCCAGTGGTGAAGTCCCAGGGAGCACTCCTCCGGATGTCACAAAGACATAGGAGTGTCAGTCAGCTGCATGTGGAAGCACATACCTGGGCCCAGTGCAGCATGGTCTGAACAGACGTTCCTGCAGGTTTCTGTGACAAATAAACGTCCAAGCGACTCTGAAAAGAGATTATTTCTTATCTGCAGGCTAATCATATAATCATTCTAGTGAATATTTGATAGAAATTTGAATGTCTTCTATTTTATTTTTATTATGTTATTAGTTAGGAAAAATATACACCATACTCTCTGAAGACATAGTAACCACAGAAGCCCATCCTTAAGAAATTTCTGCTCCCCCAGCTTTGTTTTTCTGTCCTAGGCAGTGACCTTATGCACACCACAGAGAGCTTACCACTGGTTAAAGAGAGAAGATAATGCACATTTTTTTCCAGACTCATTTCACATAGCTCCAAGAATGCATGAGGTCAAAGGATTAAAAGCCACAGTGAGTGGACATCAATATGGAGATATCTCAAACAACTAGGTTTGAAGTCCCATTTGACCCAGCTATCCCCCTCCTGGTATCGTCCCCAAAGAATTAAAAGAATCATACCACAGTGATATATGTGCACCCATGTTTATAGCAGCACAGTTTGTAATAGCTAAAGCTTGGAAACAGCCCAAGTGACCATCAGTTGGAGACTGGATAAAGAAGATGTGGGTTTTTTAAAAAAAATAAAATGGAGTACTACTCAACCATAAAGAATGAGAAACTAGAGACATTTATAGCTAAGTGGATGCACATTGAGGCCATACTCTTAAGTGAAATAAATAGGACACACATGTGTAAATACCAAACAGTTTCTCTGGTGTGAAAAACTAAAAGTGTAAATAAGAATCAAAATGTATAATTGATATTGTGAAATAGGAAGAAATGTCTACAGGAATAGGGAAGTGGGAGGGGAAGGGGAAAGGAAAGAAGGGAAAAGAAAAAATGTGAGAAAAGGAAAGAATGGAAACAAAGTCTCTGTAAATAGGGAAGGGTGGAGGGGGTGAAGGGAGGGCAGGGGAAGGGGAAAAAATAAGAACCAAGATACATTATACAAAGGTGCAAGATCCCAATGATGAATGTAACTGTATTGTATACTTAAAATGTACCAATAAACTAAATGGAAAAAAAAAGCCACAATGACCTCCTTCACCCTATGTTAAGTTCCAAAGAATATGTGGAGAAAGATTTGATTTAAAAACATTGAGAACATATCTGAATATTTCCTTTTGTTTGCTTGATTTTTAAAATGTCTCAAATATCCTACAGAGCATTTTGATACTTTATTCATCCAGTATGTTTAGATTTGTTCAGGGTCATATTTTCAATTGCAGTTTTGATACAAGAAGTTATTAATTTTTTTTTTTACCAAAATGAGTATCAGAAACATCTTAGAGCTTTAAAAAATATACGTACTTAAATTATTGAATAAAAGTAAAATCTTCAGGGTTGAGTTCTGGACATATGTATTTTTTTCAAAGTTCTACAAAAGCTGCAATGTACCCCTGATATACTTCACTAAAGTAAATACTTTTGCAGGTATGTAATATTCCCCAATCCAATCTTTACAGTAAGCAAAGGTGATATGATTATGTACAAATATATGGACAGTCAAGGTTTCCAATAAATAGATGAGGGTGATAACTTGTAAAGATATCTTTATCATACTCTTAGAACAAGTCAAGGGAGTACTTTTAAAATTTCTCTTTTGTGTTTGCATAAAGTTCTTTTTACTTAGCTCTGCTAACATAACCCTATTTTATCTATATAATATGCTTTCATCTATGTGATAAACATACTTTCCCTGGAAAATTGAGAAAGAGAGAGGGGAATGTGGAAAGACAGTGGTTCAAGTATGCTTTGACTAAAAAGTGCTTTATAAAATGCTTGAATGCAATGAAAGTTTTAATCAGGGTCCCACTGATAGGGTGAGACCAGGCTCTGAACAGTAGTCTGAGAGATAAATGAAGATCGTCTTCAGCTCTGTCTCATCTCTGGTTTCAAACATAGCTCCTCTCTACCTAGGAAATAAACAGTAATTTTTTCTCTTTTTACATCTTATTCTTTAAGTCAGAGAGTAGTAACTTGGATAGGAAAAATCTCAATTAATTTAGAAATAATGAATCCCAACACTGATCCCTCTCAGGCACCCTTAAACAATAAATCTCTACCTGTAATTGAAAAGCCCATCCTTTTATCTCTTTTGAATAAGGAGTTACTCACAAAAGAATTATTTCTAAACAACCCTTCAATATGGAAAACTGGTAAAAACACATATGTCTGGAATCCCATCCCAGTTCAGTAGGTAAGAGATAAGATCCAGATACACCAAGCTAAAACCATAGCCCTAATCTAAGAGAAAGACTTAGTGGTTGCATTTTAGTCAACATCAAGCATTGGTGAGAATTTCTGGCAGTAAAGATTTTTCTCAAATCCTCCTATGACAGCTGGGCGAGTCTCAGACGTGGTCTGGGAGCCAAGAGATACTAATTACATTGCATGAGACAAAAAAGAGACCTTAAAATGTGCTTTCTACACAATCTAGAGTGAACTTCCATCACCTGTGTGCTACAAAACTATCACATTCTCAGATTCAAGTACTAATACATACCATGTTTAAGTTTCTTGTATCAAATCCAGCTAGCGTAAATAGGAACTTGCTGCACACGGGATGGAATATCTTCTTACTGCACACTTTGGTGGCAATGAAGTGGTCAAATGGTGTGTAAGGGGAGAATATTTTGTCACCAAACAATGCCTGCAAGATTGATTTAAAGCACCATCAAATCTCATGAACGTTGAGGGAAGAAAGAGTGGAAACACAGTCAAGAATCAGGCAGGAGGCAATAGCTGCTCAGTATTGGTAATCAATAAAACCATGGAACTTTATTTAATTTTGTCTTTGTAGTCCTCCCAATTCACCTCTAGTTGCCTTTCCTTAAGAATCTTTAAACATACTCTCAAAGACCGGTCTCTATAGGAAATGGGTAAGGCTGTGGAGTCAAGCATACTTACGTTTGATTCTGGATTCTGTCTCTTATAATGTAATTTCTATTCTCCTGGATTTTCTCAACTATAAAATGGGAAAATTGACATCTACTAGGTAGAATTGTTGCAAAGTTAACATCATATTTAAAAGACAACTATGAAGTTTCTAGCACCTAATAAATATTACAAAAGTTAACTGTTACAATAATTATCGACAGTACAGACATAATGAGCTACACTTCCAGAATCTTTTAATTAATCCCTTCTAGGGACAAGAGTTTAACCCAAAGAAATGAATCTCTACTAGTGAAATTTCAGGCAAGATTGTGAGTTGAATGTAGCTCTTGAATTTAAGAAAGACATGAACTTAAGAGAGTCTTCATATTATAACACAAATCAATAACTAATTCCTGTATATACTAATCCAATCTCATCTTTGCTTTGAAATAGCTTATTTTATAATCTTAGAATAATAAATTAGATATAAGGTGAAAAGACATTTTTGGGGTTCTTAAAATGCTTGGAACCATCCAATTACAGTGAAAGCTAGCATACATTTCTTCTGGAATCTTTTATTAACTGGCAATTATAACTAAAAAACAATATTCTAACTAGCATTTATTTTTAATGTGCTAGTCTACTGTAAGACCTTATAAGAAATCTACCAAATTCCTATTAGGTATAACTTCTTGAATTCTGAGTTTGAAAAATTGTTTGGTTGAGGGGTTGAACAGAATCCTTATTTAATAGAATATTTGATATTTTATAAAATTTAAATGGAGTACATAAAATATTGGAATCTAATTAACATTCCTGTTTGTATCAAAGAGAGAGGAAGGAGAGAGGGAGAGGAAGATGGAAAAGAAAAACATGAGGAGAAAAAAAGGAGGGAAGATGAGAAGAAAGGGAAGGGAAGAACTACCACATGTTAAACCAGTTCATATTTCTCAATTCCTTAGATCTAGAAAATATTAATAGATCATTTCAGATATTCTCCAATTTAGTCTGGTCACTTCATTTTATCACAATTGCTAGAACTTTTGACTAACATAGAGAATTGATTTATTGCTTAATAAATTCTAACTCTTCCTAGCTGTCCATAAGAAAAAATTTTTCTTTTGGTACTGGGGATCAAACTCAGGTCCTTGTGCTTGTGAGGCAGGCGGTGGAACCACTGAGCTAAATCCCCAGCCCTGAAAATTTAATAATAGTAGGCAGTATACATTCATAATATAAAACTTTTAAAAGAATGTTGACATCTACTCAATGTTCTCAAGTGTGACAACCTAAATATACTGTCACATGAATAAATAATTGAAGTAAAAGGAAGGATCGAAGTTTAATCACTGAACATTAACATTTTATTGTTCATTTACCAATAACTTCTCTATCCATTTTTGGCAAAAAAATATATATGAAAGGAAACCATTCAAAGAAGTAATCAATGATAAGAATATGATGTGAAGGAAAAGGTTATATCTACCATTATGGGCCTTGGTTCTCTGCTCTTATAATCTATTTTCCCAAATATAGGGTGAACAAGCATGATAGGTTCTGATTTTATTCCACTTTTGTATTCCACTACTGTGTATTTTCAAAAAAATTATTTTTATTATTTTTTATTAAATTCTTTTATTGGTACATTGTAGGTATACAACACAATTACATTTCTCATTGGGAATTGTACCTCTACATAATGCATCTTGGTTCTTATTTTTTCCCCATTCCTAGCCCTTCACCCCCTCCACCCTTCCCTATTTACAAAGACTTTATTTCCATTTTTTCCATTTCTCTTCATTTTTCCTTTCCCTTCTTTCCTTTCCCCTGCCCCTCCCACTACCCCTACCCCTTTGGACCTTTTCTTCCTATTTTGTTTTATCAATTATTCATTCTAATCATTGGTACATTTTAGGTATACAATATAATGACATTCATCATTGGAAATTTGCACCTTTACATAGTCTCTCTTGGTTCTTATTTTTCACCCTTGCCCAGCCCTCCCTTCAACCCATCCATTCCTCCCTATTTACAAAGATTTTGTTCCTAGTTTTCCATTTTCTCATATTAATCCCATTCCCTTCTATCCTTTCCCCTAGCCCTCCCACTTCCTTCCCCTTTGCCCCTTTTCTTCCTATTTCACATTACCTATTATACATTTAGTCCTTATTTACACTTTCAGTTTCTCACACCAGAGAAACTATTTGGTATTTATACATCTGTGTCCTATTTATTTCACTTAAGAGTATCACCTCAATGTGCATCCATTTAGTTATAAATGTCTCTAATTTCTCATTTTTTATGGCTGAGTAGTACTCCATTTTATAAAAAAGCCACATTTTCTTTATCCAGTCTCCAGTTGATGGGCATTTGGGCTGCTTCCAAGTTTTAGCTATTACAAACTGTGCTGCTATGAACATGGGTGCACATATATCACTGTGGTATGATTCTTTTAATTCTTTGGGGAAGATCCCCAGCATCCACTACTATGTATTTAACTAAGGACAAATAATTGTTCCTTTACGCTCACCTAAAAGATATATAGCAATGCAGGCTAGCCAGAAAGACAGCACCTACTTGCAGGGTACAATTGCACTAACTTGCAGATGTAATTCCAATTTGATTCTGCAGGGAGCATTTTAATCACATAATATTAGGGAGACAGGCTCCTAGTAGCTCTTTTAGTGCTCTTTTAGTGGTATCCTATTGTCTAGAAATACGGCCCCCTGCCAGAACACATGACTTGCCAAGCAGGACATGGGCTAGATTCAGCCCTTAGCAGCCTCCTGAACTAGGCACCTTTATGCATGTGACTCTGAAGACCTAGACTTCTTCAAGTTGGCATTGAAAAAATGAAGGAACCATTACACATTAGCAAAACCATTGACCTTGAGTTGCCTGGTCAGACCTGGGTTCAAATTCTGACTCCATTATTCTTTAGCTGGGATATTTAAGACAGGTTGCTTAGCCTTTTTGAGCCTCAGGTTCTTATTTTGAGCTTCAGAAATGAAGCCAGTCCTGAAAATTCTGAGCATTACAGAGAAAGAGTAGTGAGCAAAAGTTCAAGGTAAGCTATATATCAAAAAGAAAGTAGAACGATAAGAACACAGGCAGAAAGGAGATTAAAATGGCAGAGTAAAGGCCAGCAGCAAAATACAGGTTCTGCAGGACCCGGAACTGCGATACCTAGAAAACAACGTAGTGACAAGAAAGAGAAATACAGCTCCAAGAATCAAGAAAGAACTGACAGAAAAAATTAGAAACCACAGAGAAAATGGAGAAATTGAAGATAATGCAGAGAAAAGAATGAAACAGTCTGGAACACTAACTCCAGCTCCTGGGGAGGAGTTTCTGTTTTCACAAACAGAAGTTAAGTCCAGAGTCAGCTATCCTAGAGAGAAACACCATTGACCGACCATACTCAACAAGAAAGGTGGGGTGGGACTGAGCATTCATACAGCAAAAGGTAGTCATGGAAACAAGACAGGCCCTAGTTGTGATTCACTATCCCTTACCCATATCTGGTGAATTCCAATGGAACAGGCCCTGGAAAGAAACCACTCACCCAAATACATGGAGGAAGTTTTGGACTCATTTCTCTTTTTGGGGGGGGGGGGTTGTCTCTTTTTTCCTATCTTTTTTTTGTTTTCATTTCTTCTTCCTATTTTTTTATTTTTTTTTTGTTTGCCCTTTTCTGTTACATTTACTTGATTCTATTAACTTGCTTTTACTCTTTAATTGGAGCTTTTAATCTTACTTTTCTCTCTTCCTTCTAGTCTTCCTTTCCTTTCACTTCAAAGTTTAATTCTTTCATTTTTCCTTTCCCCCACTTCTTCATTTTCATTATTAATACTTCTAAACTTCATTAATTTGTAGTTACTTATTTGACTATGCTATTATCGCTGAATTCTTTTCTATTGTTAATTCTAGTATAATTGTTGCTTTTAGTAGATAGTTATTGTATGTCAATACTTTGTGTATCTTTGTATCCACATTATTAGTGCAGATCTCTTTTCTATCATTAAGGATGATATAGTTGTACCTATTAATGGTTCATAAGGTATATCAACATCCAGTTTGTCTTTGACTCTATTTTTGTTGATTTATCTTTTATTTTCAATGGTAGCATAGTTGTTGCTTTTAATTGGTTTTTACTGCGTGCCTATATGTCTTGACTTTGTGTCATCAACATTGCATGAGAAAGACAGTAAGATGTCTCCCCAAACCCCTAGCCTCTCAAAGCTGATCTCATTCATACTGAAGTAGAGGAAGCTATAAGCAAAGAAGTAAAAAACCAAATGGTCAAAATGTCAAAGAAATTTTTAAAAAAGGAATTTATAAGCCAGTGTTTAAGATGTTTATGTGCTCAAAGAAGATTTAATAAAGCAGATAAAAGATTTTACCAATAAAATATTTAATGAGCTTAAAGAAGAAGCAAATAATAAATTATTTGAGTTAAACAAAACAATAAATGAGTGACTATTCTGGTAAAGAATTAACTAATATGAAAAGAAAGCAAGTAGAAATATATGATACAAAAATTCAGTGGAAAGCATGGATGGCACACTTAAGCAATGTGAGGACAGAGTGTCAGATATAGAAGAAAAGGTAGATATAGATCATAAACTCAGTGATACCCTAAAAACAAGTCACCATGCAAGCTAGATCTAGCAACTGCTAGATGACTCAAACAAACAAACAATGGTGCAAGGCTGCAATCCTAGCACTTGGGAGGATTGCTGCAAGTTTGAGGCCAGGCTGAATTGCATAGAGACACTCTGTCTCATATAAACAAACAAAAATACCTCTTAGAATTATAGGACTAAAGGAAAAATTAGAAGACAGCTCAAAGGGTTTTAAAAATGTATTCACTGAAATTATAGAAGGAAATTTTCCAAATCTAGGGCAAGGATTCAATATTCCAGTACAAGAGGCATATAGAACTCCAAATTGCCATGACCAGAAAAGAATATGTCTACAAAATATCATAATCAATATTCCAGAAATTTAATAAAAGGAGAGAACACTAAAAGCAGTTCAAAAAAAATAGCAAATAACCTATAAAGGCAAGCCTATCAGAATAAGTGTGAATTGCCTAGCCCAGATCTTAAAGGCCAGAAAAACTTGGGGTGAACTTTCTGAAGCCCTAAGAAAACAATTGTCAACCCAGGCTCATATTCTATAAATTAGCCTTCAAAATTCACAAAGAAGTAAAGAGCATTACAAAAAAAATGCTTAAAAAGTACCTATTAAACTAGCCTTGCAGAAAATACTTTAAGGGAATCCTAAGCAGAGCCAGAGAAGCCACCAGCTCTAAAGACCCAGAGCAAATTAGGCAAAGAAAAAGGAAAAAGGCCAAGGATTTAGCTCAGTGGTTTTGCTGCCTGCTGCGCAAGCTCAAGGACCCGAGTTCGATCCTCAGTACCAGGACCTGAGTTCGATCCCCAGTACCAAAACAAAACAAAAAAAGGAAAAAATAATTAAAGAAAAATTTAAAAATTAAATAAATCAGCACTGAAAAAATAACTCAATGAAAAGATTCAATAAATACCTTATAATAATAATTTTCAATGTGAATGGTTTCAGTTTCACAATTAAAAAATACACACTGGAAGATGTGACCTAAAAACAAAAAGCAACCATATTTTGCTTACAAGAGACACAGCTCATCCAAAAAAAAGTACAAAGGGGCCAGGGATTTAGCTCAGTGGTTCCATCACCTGCCTCACAAGCACAAGGCCCCAAAGTTCAATCCCCAGTACCCCCCCAAAAAAAAAGTAACAAAAAGAAGTACAAAGACTGAGAAGAAAAAAGTGGAAAACAATATTCTAACCATCCAGAGCCAAAAACCAAGCAGGAGTAGTTGTCTTATTTTCAGACACAGAAAGCTTCGAGTCAAAACTGATCTAAAGTAACAAAAATGGTCACTGCATACTGGTAATGGCAACAATTCAACATGAAGAGATAACAATTGTAAATATCTATGCACCAAACGTTGGCATACTCAACCTCAAAACAAACGGTATTAGACTGAAAAGATAGGTGAATATCAACACATAGTGGGGGACTTTAATATCCCACTCTCACAATTAGATAGGTCAACCTAACAAAAAAAATCAACAAAGAAATATCAGAGTTGAACCACACCACTGAACAAATGGACTTAACAGCTATCTTCAGGGTTTCCTCCAATAACAGAATACATGTTATTCTCAATAGTATATGAACATTTTCCAAAATAGGCCTTATCCTAGGCCATAAAGCATGCTTAAAGAAATACAAAATAAATAAGATAATTTCCTGCATACATCAGATCATTACAGAATGAAGCTAAAAATCAACAGCAAAAGAAGCAACAAAATTATGCTAACACATGGAGATTAAATAATAAATTTCAATAATACACATTATTAAATAAGTAATGGATCACAAAAAAAATCAGGGAAAAAATTTTTAAAAACTCCTAGAATCAAATGACAATGAAATCATAACATATCAAAATCTATTGGACACAATAAAAGCAGTTCTAATAGGGAAGTTTACAGCTGTGAATGCACATTTTAAAAGAACAGAGTGATCTTAAATATGTAAGCTACTAATGCAAGGTCCTAGAAAAACAAGAACAATCTAAATCTGAAACTAATAGAAGAAATGTTATAAAGATCAGAGCAGAAATTAATGAAACTGAGACCGAAAAACAATACAAAGGATCAATGAATTGAAGAGTTAGTTCTTTGAAAGGATGATCTGAGAAAGAAGGGAGGAAGGCAAGAGGAATAAGCAGAAGAAATGATAGCACCAGTGAAAAGAAAGACACTGCATGGACCATTCTCCAGGAGAGATCATATGGTAGGCCGCAAAAACAACCTCAACAAATTTTTAAAAATTGAACTCATATTGATTATATTTTCTGACCACAATGCAAAAAACCTCTGCAAATCAGTGACAAGAAATATTTTGGAAACTAAATTAATTCATGGAAATAAAGCAACATACTCCTGAACAATCAGTAGATCAAGGAACTAATTAAGAAGGAAATTTTAAAATCTTATGAAACAGAGGACCTGGAAACACAACAAATCAAAACTCATAGGATATAGCAAAAGCAGTAAATGACTTTAGAGCAATTACTGCCCACATCAAAAAAGCAGGACCATCTCAAACACAATCTGTTGTTGCACCTCAACAAACTAGAAAAATAAGAACAAACTAAACTCAAAATTAATGGAAGGAAAGAAATAATAGAAATCAGAGCAGAATCATGCAAAATAGAAAGTTTAACAGTATATAAAATGTCAAATAATGAACCAGTTTTTCAAAAAGATAAAATTGACAAAAAGTCTCAAATAGGTAAAGTCAGATACAAATAAAAGAGATATAACCACTGAAGTGTAAG
The DNA here is from genome assembly GCF_053883595.1 of Heterocephalus glaber. Lineage (NCBI taxonomy): Eukaryota > Metazoa > Chordata > Mammalia > Rodentia > Bathyergidae > Heterocephalus > Heterocephalus glaber. Next base: position 38,047,529 of record NW_028258320.1, on the reverse strand, counting down.
GATTGTTTTAGATTATTATAAACGACTATGAGCCAAAAAATTTGATAACTTGGAAGAAATGGACAAATTTCTGGACATGTGCATTTTACTAGTTTTTAATCTTAAAAATATAGAAACATGGACAGACCAATAAAAAGTAACAAGAATGAATCACAAATATAAAGAGCTTATCAGTGAAAAACCCAGGGCCAGATAGCATTACTGCTGAATTCTACCAAGTATTTAAATAAATAAAACCAATTATTGTTCAACTATTTTTTTTAAAAACGAAGAGCAATTCTTCCAGACTCATTCTATGAGGCCAGAATTACCTTGATACTCAAACTAGACAAGGACATGACAAAACAGAGAGCTAAAGGTTAATCAGTATCCCTGATAAGCAAATGAAAAATACTTAAGAAAATGCTAGCAAACCACATACAGCAATACTTTACAAAGATTATTCACAATGATCAAGTGGAATTCATCTTAGGGATGTAATGATGATTCAACATATAAACATGAATAATTGTGATATACCACATGAACAGAATAAGGAACAAAAACCAGGGCTGGGGATTTGGCTCAGTGGTTCCACTGCCTGCCTCGCAAGCACAAGGTCCCGAGTTCAATCCCCAGTACCAAAAACAACAACAACAAAAAAACCAAACAAAAAAACAAGAACAAAAACCACACGATCACCTCTATAGTTATAGAAAAAGTATTTGGTAAAACCAAACATTTTCTGATGAAAACTCTGAGCAAGTTATCTACAAAAGGAAAAGTAACACAAAAAAGATCGTATTTAACAAATCTACTGCTAGCATACTGAGTAAAGCTGAAAGCTTTCTAAGATCTCAGATAAGACAAGGATCCTAACTCTCACTACTTTTATTCAACACAGTAGTGGAAGTAACCAGAGCAATAATACAAGACAAAGAAATAACAGGGTATTCAACTTTTAAAGGTGAAATTCAAATTGTCATTGTTTGTAGATGATGTGATGTTATATAGAAAGAACCCCAGCGATTCCCTCTAAAACTACTGGAAACAGTAAATGAATTCAACAAAATTGTAGGACACAAAACCAACATGCAAAAATCAGTAATGTTTTTATGGGCTAGCAGTGAATTATGTGAAAAAAGAAAAAAGAAAGCAATCCCATTTAGAATATCTATAAACAATAAAATACTTTAGAATAAAATTAGTCAAAGACATGAGAAGAATCTGTACAGGAAACTATAAATCCCTGATGGAAGCAATTGAAGAGGATGCACACAAAAAAGACATTTCATGTTCATGTATGAGAAGACTCAACATTGTTAAAATGTCTGTACTACCCAAAGTGATCTTTCAATGCCACCTCTATAAAATATCAATGACACTCTTCATAGAGCCTAAAACTTACTAAAATTCATGAAGAACCATAATAAAGTAAGTAACTAAAGCAAACTCAAGCCAAAAGAATAAACCCAGAAGATTATGCTTCTGAGAGAAGGTGAGCCAGTCCCATCACCCAGAAGGAAGCTCCCCGCCTCCATCCCAGGCTCCTAGGGCAGAGAAGCTCAGCCGGTCCCAGCACCCAGAAGGAAGCTCCTAGGGCAGAGAAGGTGAGCCACGTGGGCACCAGAAGCACCCCCCCCCCCCGTGGAAATGAGAAAACACATAAACAAGCCTCAAAAACAGAGTTCCAGATCACCTACAGCAACCCCAAAGGGAAATGAGATGGAACACTATGATACTCAACGACCTGGACTCTCTGAACTGGCAACAAAAGAGGATCCGGGAAAAATGAAATCAGAAATAATTACTCAGATGACAGCAAAGATTGTGCTCATGGTGATTAAGACATGATTAATAAATCTAGAGAGGACACAGATAAAAAAAAATAGAGGATCTGAGGAACATGATGGAATCCCAACACTGGAAACAAATGGAATCCATAAAACAGACACAAACAGATTTCCAAGAGATTAAAAACTCCATCAAAAGTCTGTGCAGCAGAATGAACCAATGTGAGGATAGAATTTCACATATAGAAGATAAGATTGCAATTAGTGAGGAGGAAAAGAAAAATTGCTTTGAAATTGTAAGGGAACACAAGAAATCAATCCAGCAGCTGCTAGACGATGCAAAGAAGAATAACATAAGACTGACTGGAATCAAAGAAGAAAGAGGAGAGAGTGCAGATGACATAAAAAAACTTTTCACAGAAGTGATGGCAGAAAACTTCCCAAGGAGGGGAAAAGAACTTGACATACAGATAAGTGAGGCATATAGCACTCCAGCTAGCCTTAATCAAAGAAAAATCTGGCTCTAAAATATATTACAAAACTCTAGTAAGTAGCTTCTGTATAGCAAATGAAACAATCAACAGAATGAAGAGACAACCTATAGAATGGGAGAAAATGTGTGCAAACTGTATATATATATATGACCAACACATACATGGAGAAATGTTCAACATCCCTAATCATCAGAAAAATGCAAATCAAGACCACAATGAGCTTTCACTTCATTCCAGTTAAGATAGATAGCTTTTATCAAAAGAATAAAAGATAAATAGTGCTGGTAAGGAACTAGGGAGAAGAGAAAACTTACATTCTGTTAGGAATGTAGATTAGTGATATAGCCACTATACAAAATGGAGGTTCCTTCAAACAAACAAACAAACAAACAAACACATCAAATCTCATTTAAGCTGTAATTGAGGAGTGACATAGGAAACTTCTAGACATAGATGAAGACACCCATGGCATCAGAATAAGCTCCCTGAACCTTGCTAATGAAATTGTGTATTATCAATAAGCCTGCATGGATACCTCGAGCACTCATCATCATATCCTCAGATGTTTGTAAAATGTCATCTGTCTTTTCTTGAAGTTGATAGAAATAGAGATACTTACTTCAGATAGTTACTTCAGATTTAAACATGAGGAAGTCTCATACCTTGAGGACTTGCCTGGAAAGATTTGTAAATTTTCTGAAAGGACTTTGAGTGTATTTCACAGTGACAACTGGTGCCAGTGCAAAAAATATCTGGATCCTTTTCGCCAGTTCTGGATTTGTAGAAAATGCCATGAAAGCTGAAAGCCAGGAAGATTATAGTTGATAGATTTAAACTATTATTTCTTCATTTTATGTGATAATAAAGTCAGCCACATTAAAAATAAAGCAAAATAAACAATTCAGAGTAATTACCACTTTGTGGGGAAGAATTTCTAAATTTCCCAAGGGTAGAATTAGCCAATTTATATTAAAGCGAGTTTCCTGTCCCTGGGGAAAGCATGTCTACTTATACACAAAGTATTGAATAGAAGGTTCAAGCATCCCCTGTGGACATATGTCTGACTAATCTCTAAGGTCACAAGTTTGACCATAGTCTGATGTCAGACAAAACAGAGCTAGAACTTTGGCTCCCCACTCATTAGTTGTGCGAAGTTACCTTCTTGGTATGCATCTCTGTGTTCTCAGTTTGCAAATGAGGATAATAAGATCTTTAGAGGATGATTCATAATACACACACATATATTGATGGCAATGGTCTCATAATCATGGATCATAATGGTCTCAGTTGTATGTAGTATCCAAAAAGAAAAGCAAACAACAGTGAGAGGACTGAGGTGCCTCATGGCACTGCCAACACAGTCTACTCACATCTGGTCTACCCAAGTGCAGACCAAAAGTAGTAAAAAAAGTCACACTGATTGTAGCACAAAAACAGTTTTTTGGTTTTTTTTTTTACATTTTTATTTTACTTTTTTTTTTTTTTCTTTTGGTACCATGAATTGAACTTGGGACCTTGTGCTTTCAAGGTAGGTGCTGGAACCACTGAGCTAAATCCCTGGCCCTCAAAAACAGTTTTATAATTTTCTGCTTTCTTTTTGGTGTCTTTCTCCAGACTGTGAGATCTCCAAGGAAAGTATGGATACTATATTTATCTCTGCTAACCCAGCATGTAACCCAGTGTCTCACAATGCTTGTGGGGTACACAAATAAATAAATGAATATTCTCTTTCAGGCCTACCTAACAATTTCCTATTATCATCTTTGTTTTGTTTACTCTTCAGAAACCACCCAGAGAAAACAGTTTTCCACAGAAACAATTGACCCCTTCCATAGATATGGTAAAGCAGACATTCTTATCACATCTGCCCCAAATATACCTATAGTGGCCCCCTGGGAGTGGCCCACGTAGCAGAGTTGCTCTTGTCCAGTTTTCTCTATGATTAAATCAATTGTGGCTGGAAGATCATATTTAGCCATTTCATCCAAACTGTCCAAGAAAAGAAACAACAATAATCAGAAAAGACATCTCATTGTTAGGCCTGCAATAGGTAAATACATTCATTGTATGGCCTGAAATAGGTCAATGCATTCAATAGGTAAATACATAAATTTGCTTTTGTTAATATAAGACTAGAGTTAGCATGCTATATAATGCATCTGAGCAACTTTTAAGGTTGTCACTTTGATAGCAAGAAACATTTTAAAAAGCTAGACTCAGAAAAATATGATTTATAAAGTCCTACTGATACTTTTCTTGTAAGCCTACTAATATTTAATTTACTCCTATAGCAGATGCACCAATCTCTTCTGAAAAAAGTTAATTGGAATGCTTATTCAAAACACAGATTTTCAGATCTCAGCCCAGACTGAACTGAATCAGTATTTCTAGGGAAAAGTTTTGATAATCTGTAAATTGATCAATGGCCTCAGGTGCTTAGGATTCAGTGTAGAGTTCAGGAAATACTCAGGGAATCATCTTGTCCTTTGCAATATTGCAGTGACGTAAGGACCCTGGAGTGCGAAATTAAAAAATACCAATGATTTCCAGAAAGTAGGAAGGAGATTAAGAACCAAGTAGCTTTGCTGATCTCTAAGGCATGTTTCTTAGCCACTATGCAAATGTGTGGGTTTTTCCCTATTACTGAGTAGGTCACGCTTCTGAAGCAGACAGCACCTTCATTCAGGCTCTGCTGTGGGAATACTCAGCTCTAGCCATTCTGGGATCAGGACACACCCACACCAGGACGGAAGTGAAGGTTTGAAAACAAACAGCAATGCAATAATGAGAGCTTTTCTTTGGAGCTTGAATAGAGGAAAAAAGTGAGTATTCATGTACATAAATGAGCAAAGTACACACTTAATTCATCAGCAGGTTTTTCTTTACCTGAAGGCCCAGAATTCTGACGATTTGGGTGACAAATTCATGTGTTTTCTGGACCAGGTGTTTCCTCGACTGTTTCCCAACCATACATCATAACAATTATCTGCCAGAAGGAAAGCCAAGCTGTTGTTGGGTGGATTGCAAATCCAGTCAATGGCAGATCCAATTAAGCCATGCTGCAAATATACAATAGGCTTTGGAACTGCAAAACAAGCAACAAGAATTTCATGTCTGAGCTAAGAGACAACCTACAATGTGGGAAAAAAATTTTAGCATCTGCACCTCAGACAAAAGACTACTAACTAGAATATATAAAGAACTGAAAAAAGTCAGACCCCCCAAATTCAAAGACCCAATTCAAAAATGGGCATCTGAAATGAACAGACATTTCTCAGACAAAGAAGTAAAAGCAGCAAATAAATATATGAAAAATGTTCAACATCACTGGTCATTGGAGAGATGGAGATGAAAACAACACTGAGATTCCACCTCACCCCAGAAAGAATGGCTGCTATCAAGAAATCAACCAATAAGATATATTGGAGGGGTTGTGAGGAGAAAGGAACTCTTCTCCATTGCTGGTGGGAGTGCAGGCTGGTGCAACCACTGTGGAAGTCAGTATGGAGATACCTCAAAGAACTAGGACTAGAGGTCACATTTGACCCAGTTATTTCCCTGCTGGGTATCTTCCCAAAAGAATTAAAAGAATCATACCACAGTGATATAGGTGCACCCATGTTTATAGTGGCAGAGTTTGCAATAGCTAAAGCTGGGAAACAGCCCAAGTGCCCATCAACTGGAAACTGGATAAAGATGTGTTTTTTAAAAAATAAAATGGAGTACTACTCAGCCATAAAAAATGAGAAACTGGAGACATTTATAGCTAAATGGATGCATGTTGAGGCCATAGTCTTAAGTGAAATAAATAGGGCACAGATGTGTAAATACCAAATAGTTTCTCTAGTGTGAGAAACTGAAAGTGTAAATAAGGATTAAAATGATTAAAATGAATAATTGATAATTTGAAATAGGAAGAAAAGATTCAAAGGGGTAGGGGAAGTGGGAGGGGAAGGGGAAAGGAAAGAAGGGAAAGAAAAAAATTATGAGAAAAGGAAAAAATGGAAACAAAATCTCTGTAAATAGGGAAGAATGGAGGGGATGAAGGGAGCACAGCAAATGGGGAAAAAATAAGAACCAAGATACATCATGTACAGGTACAAGCACCCAATGATAAATGTAAACGTATTGTATACCTAAAATGTACCAATAAAAGAATTTAAGCCAAAAAAACCAAAGTTAAAAAAAAAAAGAATTTCACATCTGAGCTTTCTCAGAGTCCACATGAAAACCCTTTTCTTTTTTTCATTCATTAATTTTATTGGTACATTTTAGGTATACAATATGCTGGCATTCATTATTGGGAATTTGTACCTATATATGATATATCCTGGTTCTTATTTTTTCCCCATTCCCCTGCCCTCCCTTCAACCCCTCCACCCCTCTCTATTTACAAAGACTTTGCTTCCATTTTTTCCTTTTCTCATATTTATTCCTTTTCTTTCTTTCCTTTAATCTACCACTCCCACTTCTCCTTCCCCTTTGTACCATTTCTTCCTATTTCACATTATACATTTTGATCCTTATTTACACTTTGTTTCTCACTCCAGAGAAACTATTTTGGTATTTACATGTGTGTCCTATGTATTTTATGCAAGAGTATGGCCTGAATATGCATCCATTTAGCTATAAGTGTCTCCAGTTTCTCATTTTTTATGGCTGAGTAGTATTCCATTTTATTTTTAAAAAAACACATCTTCTTTATCCAGTTTCCAGTTGATGGGCACTTGGGCTGTTTCCCAGCTTTAGCTATTGCAAACTCTGCCACTATAAACATGGGTGCACCTATATCACTGTGGTATGATTCTTTTAATTCTTTTGGGAAGATACTCAGCAAGGGAATAGCTGGGTCAAATGGACCTCTAATCCTAGTTTCTTTTGAGGTATTTCCATACTGATTTCTTTTTTTTAAACTGACTTGCTGTAGTATAGAACAGAGGTTAAGAAATAAAATTTGTTGCCAGGAAAACCTAGGATATAGTTTTTTCTGAACTATTTACTTGGAAAAATAATCTATCTTCTTTATGCCTGTTTCTCATTTATAAAAATGAGATTATGCATGATGTATTATAAAAGTACCGGAGTCAGATTGCCTTTGTTCAAAATCCACTTTGCCAAGTATCAACCCCACTGTGGTGTAATTTCTCTGTACAGTAATAACAAATGCTATCTCTTAGGCTAGTCAAAATAATTCAATGATAATTAAATATATAATATAAAAGACCTAGTACAATGAATAATAGTTTTATTACTATAATTCATATTAATAGCATTTTATTTCTGACAAAACATCTAAAAACTTTAAAGTTTTCTCAAGATAATAATAATGATGATAAAAATGCCATTTGTTGACTGTTTGGTGAATTCTAGGTACTATGATAGGTTTTATAGACATTGCTTCATTTTATTTGAATTGGTACACAGCAAAATACAAGGTTGCAAGTAGGATTTCATACAATATGAAATTGTGAATTCGATCTAAAAGTCCTACTCCCGATGTAGATTTAGAATAGTTTAACTAAGAAAGTAAAATAAGGAAGTGGGTACGTGGTGTTGAAAAAGAGAGAAAAGAAGAAAAAATGATAGGGTTTTTTTCCCTCTCCTTTATAAATCGCTTTTGATGCTGTGCTGGTACCTCAAGACCCAATGTCAGATCACTTTTAGGGCTGGATAATTATTCTGAGACTGAGTAGGCTGACAAGAATTTCAAAGAGACTTCAGCCTTTTAGAAGCAAGGACCCGCGAGTCTATGTGGATTTATCCATGTTTTGGAGAAAAGAGAAAAAAAGAGGTATCACTAACTCGCCAAAGTTCAGTACTGCCGAGTAGCTGCCACAGCTCATAGTCTCTCTGGTCTGAGGCCTCAGGAGGATTCTCAGGATAGAAATTTCTATTTGGTGCATTTTGGCAACTATGTGGCAGAAATGATAAATGAGAAGTTCAGGGATATTTAAAATACTCTCATGAATGTTTACAAAAGTAATGGAGTTATTTTGGCAAATGGTTGGCTCTATAAAGTTAGGAGCACCATTACATTTCCCTCTTTTTTTAAAAAAAATCTGTATTTTTCTTCAACTCTTCTGCTATTGAGAGGTTTTGTACTGCAATCTGCCAATCAATAATAGGATCTAAGAAATGAGAGAAAAAAGGAAATTCCTTCTTCCATGTGGATCACTCTTTTTTTCCTACAAATAGCAACCTGTACTATAGGAAGCTAGAAATGGTTCTTTAATGAAGTTTAAACATAGAACTAATAGGGTCATATTTACCTTAAAAAATAAAATTAGTAGGTGGAGAAGTGATTACATGTGAATTAATATGAGTTAGAAGGTATTGTAATAGTTGAAGAAACTTTGTCCAAACATGTATCTGAGGTTTAATGTTGAGAGAAATTTTCAGATTAGAGTGAAATTTAGTAGGCAAAACTGAGAGATCTTGGTGATGGGCTGCACATAGGGGAAGTGAGAAAGAAGGTAGCATCAAGAAGGACTCCTTGCCTTCTGGTTTTCAAAACTGGGCAATGTTCAGTAGAGTAACAACACATTTTCTTTTGTTTTCTGTGTTTGGAAGGAGAAAGAAAGCAATAAAACAAAGTGCATATGAAAATAATTAAAAACATCAAAGAGTTATGCAAATTAAATAGAAATAGGGGTTGGAGAGCTAAGAGACAACCACAATGTGGGAAAAAATTTTTCACCTGCTGTTCCTCAGACAGAGGTCGACTATCTAGAATCTATAAAGAACTTAAAAAAATCAGATCCCCAAACTTAAAGATCCCATCCCAATATGGGCATTTGAAATGGACAGATATTTCTCAGACAAAGAAGTAGTAATGCAAATAAACATATGAAAAAATGTTCAACATCACTGGTCATTCAAGAGATGCAAATGAAAGCAATGCTGAGATTCAACATCACTCCAGAAAGAATGGCTGCTACCATGAAATCAACCAATAACAAATGCTGGGGGGTGGGGGCTGTGTGGGAAGAGGATAGTGCTCCACTGCTGGTGGGAGTGTAGACTGGTGCAAGCACTGTGGAAATCAGTATGGAGATACCTCAAAGAACTAGGACTAGAAGTCCCATTTGACCCAACTACTCCCCTGCTGGGTGTCTTCCCCAAAGAATTAAAAGAATCATACCACAGTGATATATGTGCATCCATGTTCATAGCAGCACAATTTGTAATAGCTAAAACTTGGAAGCAGCCCAATTGTCCATCAACTGGAGACAGGATAAAGAAAATGTGTGTGTGTGTGTGTTTTATAAAATGGAGTACTACTTAGCCATAAAAATGAGAAATTAGAGACATTTATAGCTAAATGGATGTACATTGAGGTGATACTCTTAAGTAAAATAAATAGGACACACATGTGTAAATACTGAATAGTTTCTCTAGTGTGAGAAACTGAAAATGTAAATAAACACTAAAAGGTATAAAAGATAATGTGAAATAGGAAGAAAAGCAAAGGGGAAGGGGAAGTGGGAGAGGTAGATGAAAGGAAAGAAGGGAATGGAATTAATATGAGAAAATGAAAAAATGGAAACAAAGTCTTTGTAAATAGGGAGGGATGGAGGGGATGAAGGAAGGGCAGGGGAAGAGGGAAAAGTAAGAACCAAGAGTGATTATGTAAAGGTGCAAATTTCCAATAATGAATGTCATTATATTGCATACCTAAAATGTACCAATAAAATACAATTAAGAAAAATAGGGGTTGGATCATCTTCTAATAGAAGGAATTGCAACTTATTTCAGAAAAAAATTGTCCTGCTGCTATCTGAGATATTTTTTTCATTTCATAACAAAATAAATCACACCTGTTTTCTCTGGGCATCTTCTTCCATAAGGAATCCTGTAAGTTCCAAGGATATAACCATCCTTTGTCACAGTATCATATTTTTCATAAGGATAACCCCAATAGGAAATAATCTGGCTCTAAAACAGGGAAAAATACCTTTATGATGCAATCTCACTTCTTATACATGCACTACAATATAGTACTTCACAATGTAACCTCCTGCTCTTCAATTTATGGGTTAGGACAGCATATACTTGGAAAAATTCGGAAAATTACAGAGGATTCCTAGAAAGGGTGGCATGCAACGACATGGGTAAGGCAGGGTGGGCTGACTCAACAACTCAGCTTCTACATCACAGTTTGCTCAGGAAAATCTCTGATTATGCCTGCTGGCCTGGTATTTTTAGTTTACATTAGTTCATTTTTAAATGTGTTGACAAAAATTATATGGTTATGTAATGAGGGGAACCACAGGAGATTGTGCAGTATCTTGTGGCTGTTACCCACCTAGTCTTGAAGGGAGATGGAAGGAAGCAGCTATCAGAATCTGAGCAAAGAAAGTCAAGCAGAAAAGGTCAGGTTAAAACGATGGCTTGTTGGGCCGGGGATTTAGCTCAGTGGTTTCGCTGCCTGCTGTGCAAGGGCAAGGACCTGAGTTCGATCTCCGGTACCAAAAAAAATAAAATAAAATAAAAAGATGGCTTGTTGTCATAAGTTAAATTCATAGAGGACAGAGCCAGGACAACAATAAAAACCTGACCTTAATGTCCTCCTTTCTTTCTAGCTCATGCTCAAGATTTTCATTGGCTAGACTAATCTGGACACCAAAGGTTAAGGGAGCTTGTTGACCTGTTCTTAAAAGTCAGCCTCTTGAGCAAAGAGATAGATGTAAAAGAACAGAGCATGAAGTAACGGGTCAGTAAATGATGCTCCAGCTATAAGTACACAAGGAAGAGGGAAAATGGTATCTGTCTGTTGTCTTTTGCATGAAGGTTGTATACCCTGTCTCATCAATCCTTACAAAAGGCCTTTGAGATAGATTTGTACCTATTTTACAGTTGACATAGCTGTTCAAGAGGATTAGCAATTTGTCTAAGGAAGAGATAAAGCAAGATTAATGACAAAGCAAGTTCAGCTGCAAGATTTATGTCTTTATCACAAGATTATGGATTTGCCCATGTCAAGCAGACAGATGCGTACATGATTTGTGGCATTACACAGAGCAGTAGTTAAAAGCCCAGACTCAAGAAAAAGACAGTAAGCCACTGAATTCCCGCTTTTTCTCTTATTAGCAATGTCACTGTGGGAGAGTTACTTAACCTTTTTGTGTTCATTTTACTATTGGAGATAAGAATAGTACTTACTCCCAGATTTGTTGTGAGGATTACTTATAATCTAGCTAGAAAAACGTCTGGCATAAAAAAATTTTCCTATAAATGTTTGTTATTATAATTATAGAAATAGGATGAAAAGTCAAAAAACACTCAGACTAGAGAGGAAAAGAATGTGTGTGAATAGAGGAAGAAGAGGGGAATTTGGATTTGAGGACACATTTATAGACTGAGTTTGGCAGCATGGTAGGAGGTCAAGGATACTTGCTAGATAGTATGGAAGGAGTAACAAGAAGAGACACTAATATAAAAAAACTTTGACAGTTTTGTTCTTAAAATTTGAACACAAGCTTTGGTGTCAGGGAGAACCCCAACGGAGTGCTGCGTGCCTGGGAATATGGAGGATAGCATAGGAATGAAGCCTAGTGTGGAAAGTTGTCATTTTCTTTTCTTCTCCCAGAATGATCCATTCCATTTCTTGTATGAGTTCCTATATATGTTGAGCTGGAGGGGATGTGGTTAGCTCAGTGGTAGGGTGCTTGCATATATAAGTGAGGTCCTGGCTTTGATCCTCAGCATGACGGGGCGGGGGGATATTTTGATTAAGCCACAGAAACCAGCTATTAACCAAAAAGGTACACTGTATACCCCACAAAATAAAAAACATTGCTATACCAAAAGCCTCAAGAGTAACTCAAGGATGCTCTACAGGAGTCAGGAGTCATCAGTATTGATTTGTGAATCCTTCTTCTGTTCAGGAAGCCCCCACTAGATTGCAGCTTAACCTGCCAGGAGATAGAATTTGTTTGCTCCGTCTTGGATCAGATCTTTCATTTCTTGAATTTCAGCTATGCCAAGTAACGGGGAGGGAGCACAGATTTAGTTACTGGTAGAATTGCTGAAAATTAGAGACATCCAGTGTATCTAACATCACAACTGCTTAATAATGGCTTATTGTAGTGGGCTTTTTTTCTCAATACATGACTTACAATGTTCATGTTAGCTTCAGGATTTGTGTTACTTCTTTTTTCATCATAACCATATATAGGTCCAAGAAGAAGCATCCAGCACACTGCTGCTAAAAGCAGCCACATTTCAAGTTGGCCTGGGAAAGGAAATGTTAATGTATTTTCCATAAAAGAGAAACTCAACAAGATATAATTTGGTGTAAGCTTTTTATAACACTATTGTGGGAGAAAGCAGAAAAATACACTTCTACGTTGTGTTTCACAAGTAACATACTGAACTACTCAGGACTCATTCCATGAAAAAATCTGAAATGACGACTTATTTATTAAGGAAAGAAGAAAAAAATGAAGGGACAAGGACAATCAAGTCTTCAGTAGACAGTTGAATGAATGAAAGGGGTAGATAATTTGTAGAAAATGAAATATAATGGCCAATAATCAAAGCACATTCAACATCTTCAGCATCAACTAGGTTTTTTTGCTTTTGTGGTGCTAGGGATTAAAAACAGAGCATTACATATGCTACACAAGTCCTCTACCACTGAGCTACACCCTTGCCTGACAGATAAATTTTTTTTTCTCTGAAGGTAAGAGCAAGCATTGGTGCAATATTTATGGAAAGAAATTTATTAAAGTGACTTGCAAAATTTAAAATCATTTTTATCTTTCCTTTGGTCTTTTTATTTCCAGAAATCTATCTAAAAGAAAAAATTATGTGTATATAAACATGGTGTATAAAATTACTTTTATATCTTAAAACATAAAATTTACCAAAATAAAGATTGGTATAATAAATTATGGATGAAAAAGAATGGAATTATTCAGTTATCAAATATTATGTGTGATATGTAAAATATAATACAAAATACTGAGAGAAATTAGAATGTAAATTGTACATTTATTTTGCATTCAATAGTGAAACAAACTACAGTAAAAAAAGACTAAACAATAATTTAAATTGTAGTTATATCTAGACAGTAATTATTTGAATGGTTATCTTATTTTTAAAGTGTTTTTCATACTTCTATCAATATTCTGTATTCAGTATTACCTTATCATATGAAAGAAGTTATTATTGTAACAGAAAATGAAATTTAGAAAAATTATTGAAGTAAAATATTATGTAGATTTCCCATTTGCCTTTGAAACTACTGAAGTTTAAAAGCAAATGTAAACAAATAACCCAACCACTTTGCAAAAATAATAAAGGGGGACATTTTGCACGAGTGCTTCCATTTGCTGATGCCTCTATAAGTTGCAGACCTTCAAATGATATAAAAAATACATTCTATTCTGCCAGTCTATCCTGGTTTGCACCCAGCATGAGAGCGATGGGAAACGTTATGCTGTAGCAAATAGAAGAATTTTCACACAATGCTTTCCCTGTTCTAAGTTTCATGAATTTCTCCTGGATTTTGTTAAAGTCACACTCTCTATTAGATTACATCTGTTGATATATATTAATATAATTAATAACATTAATTATATGTTAAATATATAATTTTATACTAATATATGGACATGCAAATTAATATAGCTGAATTCTGGTACATCACTATGACAAGATTATAACATCATCAATGCAATATTGATTATTACAATTAGGACTATGTATTGAACACCTATTATGCTGCCCAAGTAATGTGTCAGACATACATTGTATGCTTTTATTCTCAAAATAGCCCCAAAGAATAAAAATATTATTTTTATTTTATTTCAAATGAAATTGGGTGCTACAGAGGTCAAGTAATTTGTCCAAGGTCACTACATAGTCATGAAGGCTTGGTCTGACCCTATGTTGCTTAACTCTAAGGAAATCCTCCTAAGCATTATATCCTAACCACTCAGTTCATTTTGAATAGCTTTACTAGGGGATCCTGGCTACCATATGTCTAATTGTTTTTCTCAGTGTGTTCGGTAGGCCACAAGTAATGTAATAACCATAATCATCATAACAAGGAAGATTTCTTAGACTCCACCAAAGCCAAACTGAATGAAAATCTATTATGGTATTGGTTGGGGAAGCTGATTCAGTTATCTGCATTTTAAACCATCACTAAAAGTAGTTTATACACATTCCAAAGTTTTTAAAACAGCTACACTAACTGGACTCCTAAGAAAAAATGTTTTATATTCATTTCTCTCTTTGAAACCTAACAGGGAGGTTTTTTAATAAATGTTTGTCAAATAAATGGATGGATGAGGAGGAAATGAATACATCATTAAATCTTAATGAGTAGTCCAGACTGACTCACTAGTTTGTATCTTATCTTTCTTACTTGGCATCAGTCCACAGTACTTCATCTATTTCTCTTTGACAGTAAGTTTTAAGAGTTGACTATGTCTTTAAATCAGGACTGTATCATACAGCAAAGTAATATGGAAATTTTTAAAAATTGACTTTCTCTTTCAAGGCATTGACAAATAGGTGCTCTGATTTCTGCTGATTGATGAACATTTTGAGACTAAGAAATATAATCACTTAGCAGCTGAACCTAGATTACCTGGGGTAGAGCAGATCCAGCTCTCTTTTGAAATGGTCATGCTGGAGAGTTTGTGAAGGCTTGTATTGGAAAAGGGGAAGGGGGCTAGCTAATGGCTAGAACAATATGCTGCTTGTAGGAATAGAGCCTCACAGAGTAGCACAAGCAGGTGCTAGTCATTACAGGTTGCCTTTTGCAGCTTTGACAGCAAGCCCTCCAGCTACTTTTGTTTTAATCTTCTGTGTATTGGGCTTGGATGCAAAAGGGCAACACACTCAGGCAAAAAGAGTCTCTATAGGTTTTATTTTGTAAGGAGTAGCAAGTCCAATACAAACAGATTCATTTTAGGCACCTTTCAACAGGATGTGCTTAGCTACTTTGGCCTATCTAGGCCTCATAGTAATAACTCTAATTGTTGGGTAAGTCAGCCTGGTTGAGGTCCCTCTCAATAATGATACTCCAAGAGTCCTCATTTTTTGAGCTGTTTTATGACAGCTTCCCGATGAATATTACCTGCTCATGTGTCTCATATTGACCTGATGGTGCTTTACACTAGAATGAATAGAGATATTAAGCTAAGAAGAAAACAGTTACGATTTTCAGGACATTCTCAGTTTTTAAAGGTGAAAACTTCGACCTCTGGTACTCAGACTAAGTCAATATGGATTATTATATATATAATCTATAGTGAGTTATATTGATTTATCACTCTAAACCAGCATTTCACATTGCCATATAAAACATGACTTCCACAGATATTTGTAAAGAGGGCCTCATGTGTTAATATATGTTAAACTACATATATAAATATGTTTCATATATTACTTGATTGGATAACCTTATATAAACACTACACACATGATTTACTTGGAGATTTTTAATTTACAATTTCTTAGTTAGGGCTCAGGAAAGTCTTGTAACCAAGATACTATTTAACTTTGTTTATCTATTTTTCTATAGTCTTATTTGCTCTTACATTTTTAATTGCTTGAATAACACCAAATTAAACATTCTATAGCTTGATTTTTCTGAGGAATACAATGAAGAAATGCTTCTTTGATGATTGTTTCTTTTTCTGTTCATTATAGTTCCATATACACATATCTGTGTCATAGAGGAAAGGCCAAAAAGATGCAAACAGAGAAAAATCAGACCTTTGTCTTTCAAAAGTTTCTTCAGGCAGATATCTTCCATGATTGGAGACACCTGTTGAAATCTTATGTAAATTTGGTTTTAAAAAGATACTATCAGGAATATGACCACTTTTAAGATTCTCCCATTGCTCAAAGATCTTCCTCCTCTAATACTGGCTGTTTGTTTTTACTTTCCTGCTGCAGCCATCAGGAACTGTGAAGCTTTCCAAAGAATATTCCCTTACTACATTTTTCAGTTCATATTGAATTTAAACGTTTTACATCAAATATGTGTGGATTATATACAGGCAGCTTTCATAAGAAATGCCTTTTGCACTGACAGATATACATTGTTGGTGGAATTAAGGATACAAATTTCTCAACAAAAGATGATAAAAAATAACAGAAACTTTCATTTCATGTTTCTCACTGCCCTGTAATAGGAACTGTCAGGCTCATTAAACAGACATTCACCAGATCTTATGTCCAGCAGCAGCATTCTTGATTAATTCACACCCTAAATCTCAATTATACTCTGAAATGGAGGTGAGCATTGGCCAGAATACACAGGTACAAAGACCCTTTAGGGAGCTCCATCATGATTTTGTATTGAAAGGACATAAATGCCAGCTTCTACATATAGCTTTCTGATGAATCTCAGTTTGTTCAATGATGAATAGAGCTAATGGTTAATATTTTCTTAAAAGTGTTGAGTTAAAAGCCTGACTCTGTTCTTAAGAGGCTATGGAAACCATAAAAATGTAGCTCTATGATGTTCAACTGCAGGGAGCAGCACTGGCCACTAGCCACAGTTTGTCTGCTCGCAAAGCCATCACTGTGTTCCCACTGAAGCCACACACTGTAGACTTACTACGTGTTGGGATCACAGTTGTTTTTAGTAGCTGTATTGCTCTGCTAGTCCATTTAACATCCCTGAAACTTAATTCCATATCTGTACCATTAGGATAATAGCAACACTTACCTGTAGGGTCAGCTTAATATGATAAATAATTATATCATAAATAAGATGACAAATAATATCTGAAAAACATCTAACAATGCTTGCCTCTCAACAAATGATAGCTATTATGACAACATATCTTCTATTATTCAGTGATTCTTCTAGATGTGTTTTTCTTGGCTCTACCATCTTGTATATTTTGACTCTATCTTACCATTCTTGTCTTTTGGTGTCTCTAGCTTTCCTCCTCCAGGATATTGCACAGTTCTTTCAATTGAATTGTGAAAAATGATAGCATACTTTATACTAATACTTCCTCTCAAAGAGGATTATGAAAGAGCAGTTAAGAACTTGTTTTCTTTTTACCTCTATACTTCCTATTTCTTATTACTTCATTTTTGGCTGGGTATAGTGACCTGCCTACTTAATCTGTAATTTTTATGCCATGGGATGAGAATCTACATGCTTACTCATTGTAATTATCATTTTCCGCTTCTCATAAATGCTAGTGTAGAATTTAGGAAAGGTCTATTTTACTCATTTTTTTTCTCACTGACTCTTACTCTCTCATATAAAATTATTCTCAAAATATTAACTGATATTAGAAAATTCTTCAAAATATCAACTGACAAAGTATGGGCACATTGTAATTCATTAGAAGATGATTAAAAGAGAAGTGCAAATTTGTCTTAACAGATCTGAGTATAAAATTCTTATTAGCAACAAAATTGAAATGAAATAGAATTCAGAAATATGAAAACATTTTTTGTTATGTAGGTTACCTGGCAAACAAGTAAAAATCATCCATAAAAGTCAGTGTGAACATGTACAATAAAATGCATGTAAAATGTATGACATTTTCACAGCCCAAGGAAGTCGTAAAACTTGCCGCAAAATTATATACATAAACATCTCTATATAAAAGGAAGGCAAATATAATATTGGTAGGAGATATACAATCATATCTTCTTTCTTGACAATCAATGATTTTTTTGGTCTCATCCTTCTTGATTAATGAGCTAAAAAGAAATTTCCATGCATAGGAAAAGTTTATGGGAGGAAGAAAACAATGACATACTAGATATTGTTCGAGGAAAGTTTAAATGATATAAATTTATAATGAATCAAAATTGGATATATTATTTTAACCACACTAAGCAACAAAATGAAAAAAGAGAAAGTAAGAAAAATTAGAAAAAGAAAAGAGGAAAGGAAGAAAAAAGAAGAAAGGAGGGAAGAAGGAAAGAAGACAAAGGAAAGAAAGAGGAAGGAATGAAGAGAAAAGGCAAGAAGGAAGGAGGGAAGGAAGGAAGACAAGGAGGGAGGGAAGGACAGATTGTACACAACATAGGTTTGCATATTCTGGGTACTTAATTTTTACTTCCTGGCTTAATTAGGAATGTTTAAGTGATTCCCCATGTTCAGCTATTGATAAAACAATGCTCCAGTAGACACAAAAAAGTACTTGAACTATGTATTTCTGTCAGATGTTAGCAGAAAGCTTATGACCATTATTCATTCACCTTATTTTCATTCCCTAGATCTAATCACATTATTATTTTCCCAGCTAGGTACCTAGGCTTAGTGAACGCTCTAGATGAAGAGTGAAGACAGAAAACCTGTAGTTTGGGCCTTTCTTTTCTCATTGGGATAACACACAGGACTAATATACCTGCCTTGCACAATCTACCTCATAAAGTTGTCCCAAAGAGCTAATATAAAATGACAGTATAAGTTGGGAAGGATTTTAAAATCCAGGAATATAAGGATACATTTTCTTATAAAGAACTAAGAGCAAATAAGTGTCTTTTCTGTGTTTCTAAATGCATTCCAATGAAGTCAAAACCAACTTTTCCTTTGATATCCTTTGAATGAAAATATCTGGAAGGTGATAGAGGGACATTCCAAATGAATCTACTATTCACAACCAAGTTCATAGTAGAGGTTTTGAGAGCTTGTCCTTGTCCTTAGTACATATTATTTACATGAAAAAAACTGAGAAAACAGATAAATCCCATAATCAAATAAAAAGATTCTCTTCTGCTGTCTCCTAATCACTCACTCTCTTCTATATTTTTCATGTTTGATTCTCATTGCTAGCCACATCCACAGGTCTCCATTCCCATTCTAGCTGATCCTGAAGCATTCTGTTTTCTGTCCAGTTCTCACTGTCTCTGCCCATACTTATTCTCTCTCCTGTCTCTCTTTAACCACATACTTTCATATATTCCCTAGATGAAAAAGAAACTCCAATCCATAAGTCGCATCTCAATCAGTCATCAGACCTCTAGTCCTGTATATCCCTGAGACTTCAGGACATTTCCACTTTGATTTTTTTGTTTTTTAATTGATTTTATTGGTATAATATACATATATATGTATATATATATACATATATATGACAATCACATTTATTATAGGGAATTTGTATCTGTACATAATATATCTTGATTCTTCTTTTTTTCCCAATCCCTTACCCTCCCTACAACCCTTCTTCCCCCTCCCTTATTTACCAAAAGATTTGTTTCTATTTTTTCCTTCTATTCTATTTTTTCTTTTCCTTTCATTCCTTTCCCCCTTTCCCTGCTCTGTTCCCCTTCACATTTGAACATTTTCTTCCTTATTTTTAAAAACATTTTGGTCCTTATTTAATATAACATTCCCCAAATAAAATTATCTTCTATTCCTTTTCAACTCTGTTTCCTCCACTCAAATCTAGACTTTTTTTTCCTTATTCATAAGAAATGGAAACTTAGAAATGTTTTCATATTCTCTTATTTCCTCAAACCCTATCACCAATTTATACTAAATAATGATATTCTTTTTTTCCATAAAAAAAACCTCCTTGATTAGGGTGGAGTGTCTTCTTGATTGGCTTTGAACCCCCCTGGGGGGATTAGTGAAGCACATAGGTAAGTGTGTTTAGGTGGGTCATGGAGTCACAGCCTAGGGGTCTAGATCTAGTTTTTCACTCCTTCCACTCTGGCACTGTGCCCCTGCTCTCCTTCCTGGCTGTCGTGAACTAAGCAGCTTTGCATCATCATGCCCTTCCACCAAGCTGTTTCTGTTCTGGATTAAATCCCCTGAGAACGTGAGCCAAATTAAACTCTTCCTTGAAGTAATGGGTATTGGGTATTTTGTCTCAGTGATGAGAAAGTTGATTGATGCACTCCTTTGCAAAACTTTGCTCAAAATTTATTTTTTCAAATTTTTAAAAAAGTTTTCAATTATCGCTGCTGTCTCCAGTCCAGTATCTCATCTTTACTATCTATATCATTATACTGGGCTCTTGGCTAAGTATTTCATTCTTCACATTTAAATCTTTATGTTTGTTTTTGCTAGCCTAATTTTTATAAAATTATTTTATCACGTCAAATATTCATTTACTAAATCATAATGAAAACTTCCACTTCCAACTATGATGACATAGCTCATACAACACTTGCTCTGTCACTAATAAAATATACACTTAATTGTTATCAGGCATCCAATAGCAAGGTACAATATTGTAATTCTGAGATAGTTCCATTACTAAAAAACAATAGAGAAATGAAGGTGTGATTTCAAAAATACATTTTATTATCCTAAAAGAAGTCAGAAAAAGAGTAATGGAAGAACAAGAAAGAAAGAAAGAAGGAAGGACAGAAGGAAGGAAGGAAGGAGAAAGAAAGAAAGAAAGAAAGAAGAGAGATGAGAGAGAGAAGAAAAAGAGGAGAGAGGAGGGATGGAGAGAAAGAGAAACTTGATATAAATGGAAAACAAATAGCAAAAAATCAACATGATAGACTTAATCCTAATTGTACCTACGATTATTTTAAATGTCAATGTACAAAATATTCCAATTAAAATGCAAAAATTGTTAGACTATATAAAAAGCAAAATCCAAGTACATGTTTTCAAAATGCAATGCATTTTAAATATAAAGGGAAAGAGGTTGAAATATAAAAGAAGTATACCATGGAAACAGTAAGCATTAAAAAACTGATAGATTCATATTAGACAAAATAAGTTTCAAAACAAAAGTATTATCAGAGATATAGGGATATTTTATAGTGTTAATTCATCTGGAAAACAAAAGTCAATTCATCAAGAAGATAAAACAGGGCCGGGTAATTAGCTCAGTGGCACCACACCTGCCTCTTAAGTGCAAGGTCCTGAGTTTGATCCCCAGTATAAAAATTTTTTTAAAAAATAAAGATAAAACAATTGTTAAGGTATGTGCAGGTATTTAACAAAAGAGCTTCAGAATATATGGAGACAAAAGTGAGAGGACTAAAGAAAATATAGTTTCGTAGTTGGAGGTGATAATATTTCTCTTTGAATAATTGGCTGTATTGGGGCTCAGAAAACAATAACCCGAAGTATGAAGCTCTGGCAAGTTTGAACTACAGAATCAAGGAAGGCTGAAGAAGTATTCTTTTTTTGATCTGCTCTTTTGTTTCTTACCTGTTTTTCTCCCTGGAAGCAAGTCACAGAAACCAGAATTATTTTTCCTCAAGGCAGACCAGAGCACTTAGAACCCATCTCCTACAAATCAGCCATAAAACCTAGAAAGATTATTCTCTCCTGCTCCCTTTATTCTTGAAGACTCATTCCAGGAGAATTCCATGCTGTACCAGGGAGGAGGGAATGCTACACAGAGAAGCCAAGAAGAATCTGAACATGCAGATCTTGTTGGGTTTCCTCTCTTCAGTCCACTACCATTACACCATTGTTTTTGTCGAGTCTATTTCTACATGTCTGACATGTCTATTTCTACAGATGTCCCTTTTGGGTTGAATGCAAGCATGAAAATAGACAGTTTTCCCTGGATCCTGGGTTCTTCACTTCTGAAAGCTCACATGTCACCTAAAACTTTGATTAAATAAGTTTGTTTTGCTTTTCTTTTGTTAACCTGTATTTTAGTACAGAAATGTTGAAATGGCCCATATGATAGGAAAGGAACTATATCACACCTTTTCAATGCCTACAGTTTCTGGTGCCTAAAGTAGGGTGGCTAAGACACCCTACTTTGCAGATGAAATCCTGGGGCAAATGACAAAAATCTAACAAAGAAAATATAAGATTTTTTTTTCTTTCAACCAAAACCATCTCCAAGATCTATGCTTGTAATGCCTAGTCAAGAATAGAAGGTAAAGTTCTTTTTTATCCTTTCCTTTTAAAATTAAGATCATCAGAAGAAAATCTTTGCATGAACTAGTTCCTGAATATAATGACTCTGGTGATTTTTTGTACAAGTGCTCTTATTTTCTGATTCCTTTCTTCCGAGAGATGATATTTGTTTTCCTTTGTCTTTGTGTCCTTTGTCATAAGAATGAGAATCATAGGGCAAAAACACAGGCATAGAACTTTATAAGCCTGTTGTTCAAGCCAACCTCCTAGATTGTTGAGTTCACAGTTCTAACCAGACCAGAGTCTAGGGAAACAAACTCTACTGTCAGTCACAATACAAAAATGGATGAGATCCCACTTTGTATTGTGTTTTTGTCCTGAGAGCTTGGCTTTGTGACCATGTGAGAACTGGCCCTCTGAGCTCTGCCGCCCAGGGGTAGAAATTGGCAAGTTGCATTCAGCAGCCAGTCTGAAAAGACTGAAGACTCAAGACAAAAGCTATTGAGCAGCCTTCTTTTTGTCCAACTATGATAAGCTCTCAGGGAAGTTTGTTTAAATAAGAAGTTGCATTCATAAGGAGATTTTGCCATTGTAACCTTTGTTGCCTAGTTAGTCCTGGAAAAAGCTAATACTAGAAGTGCCTACCAGTGTCAAGTCCAATGAGTCTATAGCTGATGACACACCGCATTCTTGTGGGAGATCAGAGGTGTTGTTCATAAAGCATCATCCTTAACCACTCGTGGTCACAAGGATCTTTTACTATGTTAGTCTGCCTGGGAGTGGATTTTGGGGATCGGGGGGCTGTATTTTGTGGTACCTTCTTTGGGAATGCCTGTTAGTTCCACAGTAAATGTTTATACTAAGCCTGAAAAATTACCTCTTGGTCTTTCTGTGGAGAAACTGACTGAAATCAGTCATTATTGGAATAAGCATATCATTACAGATGCTAATTGCCAATGACCAAATAACAGAACTTTTGAATTGGAAAGACTTCAATATTTGACACAAATTTTAGAGAACCCTTATTTTAAGCAATGCTTTTAAGGAGTAGGGGTAGTGGGAGGGGCAGGGGAAAGGAAAGAAGGGAAAGAAAAAATGATGAGAAATGGAAAAAATGGGAATAAAGTCTTTGTAAATAGGGAAGCGTGGAGGGTGTGAAGGGAGGGCTAGGAATGGGGAAAAAATAAGAACCAAGATGCATTATGTAAAGGTACAATTCCCAATGAGAAATGTAATTGTGTTGTATAACTACAATGTACCAATAAAAGAATGTAATAGAAAAAAAGCAATGCTTTTATTGATATTTGTGGAAAAATCAAATTAAAAGGAAAAAATTTTTTCAGGAGCTTGATCATCAGATATAAGATTAACTAGAATAGCAAATTATTAGAAGTAATCCACATCTATCAGTAGTAAAGTAGATATGCAATTGTGTTATTCTTATATAAAAGAATTCTCATTGACAAATTTAGCTGAATGGGTAAATCTTACAAACATGCCGAGTGAAAGAAGCCAAATCCAAAAGACTGCATGCCCCATAATTTCATTTTTGTGAAAATGATGAACAGATAAAACTAATCTATAGGAATACAAGGATTTGCTTGGTGGTAGGGCCTTAATTCTCAAGAGTCACCAAATCCTACAATCAAGATCTGTATATGTTACCAAGCATAATGATGCCCCAGTTATAAAGAAATGGGAAACTATGTAGCAAAGGAGGTGTTTCAAATGATTACTAGTGTTGGCATAAATTAGCACTACTTCTTTGAAAATGTATTGCTATATTTATTAATTTACTAGAAGTTTTTCTTTTTTCTTTATTCTGTAGATGAAACCCAGGGCCTTTACACTGAATTGTATAATCAGCCCCCATTTAAAAAAATTATTTTGAGCAGGCTCTTATTGAATTGAAAAGTTGCCCAGGATGGACTCAAACTTGCAATCCTCCCACCTCAGCCTCCCAGAGTGCCAGGATGTCAGTCATGTTCTACCATTCCTGACAGGTTTATTAGAAGTTTTGAAGAACACCATATCTTATGTCTCAGAGGCTGCATTCAATAAATTATACTAAGGTAAAAGTTCTTAATTTGAAGGTAAGAGAGGAATCTTTTTGTGAAAGATGGTATTTATTCTTATTTTCATAATAAATAAAAATTAGAAACAGAGCCAGGGATTTAGCTCAGTGGCTCTACCGCCTGCCTCGCAAGCTCAAGGTCCTGAGTTTGATCCCCAGTACCAAAATATAAAAAGCATTAAAAACATACTTTTAATTATAAAAGGATGCTTAAGCTATGTGTTAATTAAATCCTATAGACAAAGCCATTTTAAAAAATATTACATAATGACATGAAAACATAGTCATAATGTTACATTAAATGAGAGGAAAAATTGTTGGAAGAAAAATTGTATGTACCTGTGATCTTCATACCAGGGTATATGATAATTTTCAAAAAATACATAGGCACTTAAATAGTCTTAAAAGAATCAAGTTCAAGATCTTTGAAACTCATATACATTCTTTAGTAGTACAAATCTAGCCTAAGAACTTCAGGCTTCCAGCAGGTTCATCTTTTCAAACTCCACAAAGGAAAGGCCTAACTCCCTCCTTTCTTAAATCTCACCATGGTGAATTGTCCTGGGATATAAAAACAGCTGGCCTCACAAGCCCAAGGCTCTGAGTTCTATCTCTGGAACTGCAAAAAAAAAAAAAACAGCTGGGACTCCCTAACAAAGAAATGGTTGAGAATATTGACATTGGGGAAGGAAATGACTCTAATAAAGTAACAATTTTTTGTAAAGACAATTAACCTCTGCAAATCAGAAAATTTCTATTTCTTTGCTGCAAAAAACATGAAAAAAGATCTACATTACAGATAGTAGATAGGTCTAAAAATAATTCTTTTTGATGTATCATTATGTGATTTGCAAGGCAGAACTTCAGCATTGAAAGACCTTAATGGCAATATGCAAACATTATTTCTCAGCACTTGCACCTACTAAAAAATGGAAATGATTGATAATAAATTTTGTCTCATGGCAATATAAAATCATCAGTGGGTGCATGAATTAGAAAGAAGAGGCATTGATAATAAAATTTGACTTTTAATATTTAATCATTATTCATTAAACTTCTAACATTTGTGATTCTTTGATTAATTATATGCTTCTAAAATTAAATGAAAAACCATTTAAAAATTAAAAGAAAATGCAACTTTATGGTCTTAAGAAACAGAATTTTTCTTTTTTTTTTTTTGGTACTGGAGATCGAACTCAGATCCTTGAGCTTGCACAGCAGGCGGTGAAACCACTGAGCTAAATCCTCGGCACCAAGAAACAAAAATTTAAATTTCAATGTATATGCACTTTGAAGAGAAATATCAATTGATCAATAAAAGACTTATACTAATACCTTTACATTCGGATATAATTTCTAGGGATATATAAAATAGAGTGAAAATATGAATTCATGGATAAAATTAAAGATATACAACTTCAACGTGTTAAATAAGGGAATTTTTTCAATGAATGATCTTAGGTATTGCATTACTATTCTATTGGATTCATTGAGAAAGAGTTTAACAATTTTATCATAAACTGCCAATACTTAATGCACTATAAAATTCATGCTTAGCAACAATTTAAAATTATGACAGAAATTATATACATGTTTTTCAACCTAAAAATTGGCAAACAGTTACAGAATTTTGCAAAATTTGTGGTTAGAAGAGCAAAATCAATTTTAAGAAACTCATAAATATTATTAAAATTTTATTTTTTAAATTCCCCAAATAAATAAACAATTAACCATTATTGTTAGAAAGACTGGAAGGATTACTCCATAGTGATGTTATATTCGGTTCCTGGGAATAAAATTCTTTCCTCTTCCACTGATTTACCTTTTGGGTCTATGTTTTTCTCAAAGACTTTATTAGCTTAAATTGTTTTGATAATAAAAATATAGGTCATGACATTTAGAAATAATTATATATAAATATAAACGGACTAAAAGTCCTAGGTGTCTTGGTATAGAGCTCTTCAAGTTTAGAATTTTCACCTTGTAATAATCATTTCAGCAGTTCCTCAGCTTTTGTGTATTACTGGATTTTTGGAAGTGATTCAAATGATTGGGTTTGCACTCACTTCAGTAGCAAATATACAAATAATTGGGTTTGCCAGGATTGTTGTCTATCAATTAGAATGTTTGCCATATGCAATATTTTTCTATTTTATATGAAATTTTCAATCTAAAACCAATTGAATATATAAAAAAATTAGGTACTCTCTTGAACCCATCTCTGTGTCTCATGATGCTCTTATATTCTAATCTTTTATTAAAAACCAATGACTCATGCTTGCTTCGGCAGCACATATACTAAAAACCAATGACTCATATTTGACACAATTACAAGCAGTAAAGTTAATCAGAATCTCTATCTAAATTGCTTCCTTGTATTCTTCCACTTATAGATTGAAAGGCAATGAACCAGGAAAAGTGAGGAGATTACTAATAGGGAATAAAAGAAATTATACAATAGGATTCTAGACCTACAAATTTCAATTTTGAGGATTAGGCAATTTTGAAACAAAAGAGGTAGGCAACTTTGACAGGATCTTCAAATAGGTTGAGAGGCCAATAACTCTTAGAGGCAGCAGAAATCATATTAGACTAAAATAACAAGTTTTGAACACCATATTTATATCCTCCAATTTGGTTCTACACTGTCATATTTCCCTCCTGAAGTGCTAAGTGTGCTAAAGGATCTATATTTTAAAAATTAATTTCTGTTTTCACAGGTGAAAAATGTCTGATAAGAACAGTTGACTTATTTCTAGAAACAGAAAATATAGAATAAATATTTATTTTAAACACTGGTTTTGACATATAGAACTAACGAAAATCCTAATCTTTCTATATCTAGGAAGGATATTACTCTATCAGACTGACTCATGCTCATAGCTTCAAATGCAGGTCTGCAATTAAGAGGGTCAAAGGAGAATGTTACTTTTAAATGACATCTCCATTAACATGAAAACATTTCACCCCTCACCCAATAAGTCTAATTCTTAAAAAATAGCAGAAAAGAAGAATGTGAAGTGTCCTTCATAAATTATCAGAAGGAGGTTCATAATTTCCCTAAGCAAGGAGGTCACTTTTATCAATCACTGGGCATCACATTTTCTGCAGATAATATGGTTATAAGAAAGAATATTCAAACTCAAGGCTTGAACAAGACAATAAAGAACTATTAAAAAATGCTAAATAGAACGGCACATGATGACACATGCCTGTAATCCCAGCCTGAACCTTGTCTCAAAATAGAAAAAAATGAAAGAAGTTTGGGAGTGTAGCTCAGTGCAAAGGTCCTAGGTTCAATCCCCAGTGCTTAAAAAAAAATTATCAGTTTTTAAAACATTATCTAAGCAGTACATAATCTGAACTCTTACAAGTACAACTCAAAAGAAAATCTAGATATCTATTGTTAGTTTTTCCCAGGTATCAGCTTGTGATGCCATCTCTCATTATGATATAAATATAGTGATATTTGCCTTCTATATGCTTTTTAAATGCTTTCTGAAAGGGAAAGCTCATCAAAAAAGGCCTAGAGACCTGTGCAATGAACCTTCATCTTTCTCGGTGGCTATCATATAGTCTTTCCATTTCTTGCTTAACTTGAGAGACTCAACACACAATATCTCACTAACATTTAAGGTTCTACACCTCCAAAGACTTCCCACGTCTCATAGATGTACCATGAACCAGCCCCTGCAAATAGATTAAGTTATTACCAGATCTCTTAGCTCTTTGTTGGGGTGTCTTCATGTTCCGAGGGCTTCAAACTGGATCCAGCTCCTTCCAAAAGTGTCTATCAGTGAAATGTGCTCTCTTCTAAATTGTTCCGATGATGTTGTAATCAGGAATTTCTCAACTGAGGGAAGATTAATCATGGCTTCAGATATGATGGATGCTGCCAGGCAACCTTATTAGGTAAGTTCTTAGTCAGTGATGAAAAAGAGAGTGATAATAAAACTAAAATTCTTGCTCCTGCCACAACAATCCTCGAGTTCTGTGCCTCAAGGATCAAATGAATTGAGAGCTTCTCAGTAGAATAGAGAGTGCACTCAGAAAAGAATTCTGTACCCAAGGATGGCTACAATGAGCCCATCATATAAGCATCTCTGTAAAATGCCTAATCCCCCTCTCCACCCACTTGCCAATACCATTAATGCTATTACTACATCCCAGCTACTGCTTTAGTTTGCCCACCTTAATTTCTACATTGAGTAGTAGAACATACATTATACAATTTTGTTTCTTCTAGACAGTGCATATTCCAGATCTCTAGTCAGTCACAGGCAAAGCAAAACAAAACAAAAAAAGACTTCTTTTAACTACCTAAACAGACTTTTTACTTTCATGTGATGTAAGTTGTGTCTATTGGGTAGTCATTTTTTATTAGAGAACCTGTAAGAAATTTTAGAACTACATACATTTTTATTTGCAGTAAAGTCCTCTTGTATTATGAAAAATTGCAAAAGTATAGGTCTTATTTGGTTGCCCTAAAACAATCAAACTTCAAAAATCATTTCCAACTACTATTTTACATGTTTCTCAGTCATCTGCAGAGGAAGAATATTCCTGAAGGAGTGTCTGAATTTTCATCCTTGGTCCAGACATGTCTACATACACACAAATCATAAAAGAGGACTGCAAAGACACTTGATTCAGAACCTGAACTTTAGCCAGAAAGGCAGGACTTAGTGACATGAGGATGGTAAGTATTTTCAAGTGTTTGGGGATTATATCAACTGTTAGGTACCCTGGAGCTGGAGTCAGTCTGATTAGAAATTGTAGTTGAAAGTGGTTTTGCTTTGCTTACTAGTTTCAGCCATTTAATTAAATTTGTTTATGTATTTATTTAACTTATTAGAAAAGTTTTATGTTGTTATTTTTTTCTAGGACTAGAGCTAGAACTCAGGGTCTTACACTTGCTAGAAAAGCCCTCTACCACTGAGCTATAACCCCACTCCATTTCCTTGAGTGTATGTGTGTGTGTGTGTGTGTGTGTGTGTGTGTGTGTGTGTGCACATATTATTAGGGATTGAACTCAGGGCCTTCACACTAAACTACATTCCTAGTCCTTTATATTTTTTAATTTAGTTTTTATTTTGAGGTATGGGCTTACTAAATCACTAAACTGCCCAGGCTGAGCTCAATCTTATGATTTTCCTGCTTCAGCCTCTCAGACTTCTAGGATTATAAACCTGTGTCATCACACCTGGCTTATACCACTATGTTTTTAAACATAATTTTACTTACAAAATCATATGTTCTAATAGCATGCCATTTTGAATCTCTGAAAACAAAATGATTGAAAATATAGCTCATGTATTGGCAATACAGTAGTTTCCCCTTATCTGAAGTTTCAACTATGAAGTTTCAATTGCAGTCTGAAAATATTAAATGGAAAGTTCTAGAAGTAAGGAATTCGTAAATTTTACATTGTGTGCCAATCTGAATGACACAATGAGCTCTCAGGCTATCTAGCTCTGTTCCTTCTGTGATGTGAATAATTATGTTGTTCACCAAATCCACACTGTATATGCTGTCTGTCTGCTAGTCACTTAGCTGTCTCAGGCATTAAATCAACCATTGTGGTATCACAGTGCTTATATTCAGGTAATACTTGTTTTATTCAATAATGGCTCCAATGCGTAACAGTAGTCATGCTGACAATTTGTATATGTCCAAAAGAAGCCATAAAATGATTCAGTCAACTGAAAGAGTGGAAGTGCAGTGAGGTATTTTAAAAAAGAGGGAGAGAGAAGAAGAGACCATATTTACATGACTGTTATACATTATATTCTGATAATTGTGCTATTTCATTATTAGATATTGTTAACCTCTTAGTGTACCTAATTTTAAAATTAAACCTATTTATTTATTTATTTATTTATTTACATTTTGTGATAATGTCTTGCTAGATCACTATGTTGACCAGGTTGCACTTGAACTTGCAATCCTCTTGTCTCCACTTCCCAGAATAATGGGATTGCAAAAGTGCACCACCCAGGAACAGTTTTAAACCTTATCATACACATGCACGTAAAAATAGGAGCATTTTAGTCAAGCTTCAGGTTTCTACTGGAGGTCTTGGTATGTATCTTCTGAAGATAAAGGGTGACTACTATACACCTAAACAACTAGATGTAGTCTATAGTTGAAAATACATATATTCCTGATCAAAATAAATAGAAAGACAGAAATTTTGAGTATTACGTAGTTGATCTGTACTATTTTACCTAAAATTTTCTGCAGTGCATACATTGAAAATGCATTTTCATGAAAGTACTTTGAAGTGCTTTCTTACTGAATGAGTTATTCATCTACATAAAACCCTTTATTTGGTTTATTTTTATCTTATTTAATTTAGTTCCAACATTTATCTATGAGCCGCACTTTAAATCAATCTCCATTTTATCCTTCTAAAGCATATAATATGTAACTTTATAATAAGTTCCATTGTGTTTTCCGCTTTTCTTACTCTACATCATGCTTTTGAGCAGGACTGGCTCCACTGGGTCCTGTCCTGAGAATATAGCCCATTGCAGGATGTTATATGCTTTGTTATTTAGCACTATGGCATTGAGGTCCACATTATCTACCTTTTAACTGTTGTAACCAGAATCAGTAGAATAGGAGTTAGGATTCTATTAGTCAGTAAGAACAGTGGCCCCAAAATGGAGCTGGGAAGCCCAAAATGGAGTCTGCTGAGTCCACCATCTTTCAGGGTTCTTACAAAAACATCTGCCATTTGTACTTTAACTGTCTGGGAGTTGCCCAGAGCATGATCGAATAGGACATTGATACAAGGACATGTGGGCCCTGTGTGGGCACTGTGTGAACATTGCATAGAGTGAACTCTAAAAAAATACATACAGTAGAGATTATATTGCTTGCACAATGGCCCAAGCTCTGTTCCAGCCCTCTTAAAAGTCCCTAGAACAACAGCCACCACGGATATGCTGCTCAGGAACCCCACCCCGCTAGTGGGACCTCTACTTCCTTGCCTTTGTATTTTTTCAATAAATTTACTTGCACCCTACCTCTTCTATCTGTAGTTTCATTCTTCATCACTGTGGGACATTCTACTATCGTTGTTATACCCCCTACAGGCAGATAATTTCACTTCTTCAAATTCTCCACCCTTACAAACACCAGAAATCCCTTTTATGAGATTTTGGGAGAATTTCTTTAAGGCATGCATTTAGGAATGTAAGAATTGGATTTTTCGGGGGTGAGGGGGGCAATAGATTAGTTACTCAGTTTAGCTATGTGTTGCTAGATTGTTCTGGAATAGGCTCTGTGTTCCTTTCACCAGTGCCAAGAGTACCCATTTCCTCGTCTATTTTGCTAATTGTGATGTAGTAAATGTCTCTGCCATTGAACTGTCACTTCTCTAATCATTGAACAGAAATCCATCCATCCTTTGTTTATGTATTTACTTTTGCATTGAATTGTGATTTGGGGTTGTCTTTCAAGTTATTTCTGTACTCTTAGATCACAAAATGGAAGGGCAAAAGTGCCTTCCCTTCTCCTATTTTAGTAGTAACTTCAGCACCTTGAAGGGCAGGGATTTTCTTTTACTCCTCCTCCTGACTTGGACGCTAGAGAGTGAGTGTTTTATCAAGGTTTCTGTGACCTCCAAGGTATTCCGTGGAGCAAGTGGAGCAAGGGAAAAAACAACAAATCTTTTCTTGCCTCCTATTTCCTAAACTGCATGACCAGGGAGTGTATTTACCCAGCTGCTTCTCTTCCAGGTGTTGGCTGAGTCTTCAAGGGAATAAACTATTCAAAATAGAACTGATCTGGGCCATCAGCCTGCACACATTTTAAAATCTGTGCCCTTAAGTCTGACCAAGGAACTTGGAGGTTAAATGCCTTTATTTGTGTAATGATCTCTCTTGTTCCATTTAATCAATTTTGAGTACCTTCTCCTGAGGTTTTCATTTTTGTAGACATGTTGTAGAAACTTATGCTATCTATGTTTGAGGTTTAAGATATTTAGGATTTTTGTGCTTTGAAAACTTTTAAAAATTCAGTTATGTATACAGGATGGCATCTTGAACACTAGAATGGGTACTTTGGGTCTGAGGGAATCAATGCCCACAAACAGTGTAGTAATTCATTAAGCCATATGAATTTTCCTAAGATAAGAGTTAAATTGGAAAAGACTAAGGAAGATATCAGAATATATTATTAACTCCAAAATGTCTTTATTTATAAAATGTGTCATTCTATTATGTACTCCCAAGAAAGAAAAACAATGAAATTGTATTTATTTGACATCATCAATTGTAAGTACAAAGATATAAAAATACTTTTTAAATGCACCTTGAAATCAACAAAATTCAGTTTGTTACAATGGCATATCTATAGAAGCTTTTGAAGAATTTGCTTTATGATTAAGATTTAGTATGGGTTAAAACACTCACACGCTTTACCATATTATAAAGTGAAATCACATTCTACATTTCCCAAAGATCTCTTTCTCCTTTAAATTTGAGAAGAGAGTGCTTGCTTTGGCAGCACATATACTAAATTTGAGAAGAGGGTCCAGATACAGGTAGGCCATTAACATTAATTTTCACCCAAATCCTTCATGATAGATATTATAATCTCCATTTTATAGAGGAGGAAACTGAAATTCAAAGAAGTTACAATATGCTTACAGAACTGGCAAATGGAGGATAAGCACTATAATATTTAACTCCTCATTATGACATTTAGTTCACAGAGCACCAAATGCCTGAATTGTTATAGTATGTAGATACCGTTCCACATGTTTTAAAATAAGGAAACTGAGAATGAGAATGGACATATATATTGAAATAAAAATACAGTTTATAATTCAGCATAAATGTGGTTTCTAAGTCAATATTACTTGTTGTACAATAAAAATATGAACAGAGAGTGTACAATTCTGTCTCTCCTATAAAACAGAAAAAGGCAAAAGAAACTCTCTTCCACTTGAATTATTATCTCTATAGGCTGGTTGTCCATGATGTCTGTATTTATAGACAAAATAATAATTAATATTTTTTAAAGAAAAAAAGCCTTAGAAAAACAGGAGAATTAATATGTATTTTAAGTGCTAATTATTTGGGTAAAATAATTTCATAAAATAAACAGAAAAAGCAATATATAGGATTCAGAATAAGAAAATAAATGCTCTTTGTATACAGAGAATTTTAAAAAATATTTTTAAAGGTTTAGTAGCACAACATGAGTGTATTCATTGTGGGGCATGGGAATGTGTAGATAACACATTTGAATTCTTTTTATTTCTCCTTCTCCTGCTCTTCCTCTACCCTCTCTCCATCTCCTGATCCTCTTTAAATTTGCAAACAATCCACCTCACTATTTCCCATTATCTATCTTTTAATTTGCTCTTTAATTTATTTACTTTGGGCTTCTCATACAAGAGAGAGCATGTGACATTTTAGCCTGTGTGTCTGGTTTATTTCACTTAACATTATTGTCTCAAGGTGGATCCATTTTCCTACAAATGACTAAAATTTATCCTTCTTTATGGCAAAGTAGTGCTCTATTGTGTATGAATACATATTCTTTACCCATTCAACTTTCAATGGACATGTAAACCTCTTCCAAGATTCAGCTATTATGAGTTCTGCTGCTATAAATATGGGTATGCATGTATCACTGTAATACTATGTCTTTCAGGAAGATACCTAGAAGCAGAATAGCTACATCAAGTGAAATTTCTATTTTTAGTTTTTAAAACAAATTTTAAGGAATATTTTAAAATATTATGGTAGCATTCCCAAAACCATGTAATTTAGGACTATAGTTCTACAAGAGGGTGAATTAACAACATTTTTATGGACAGAAAGGCTAACAAAATCTTTATGTTGTATACTTGGACATTTTTGATACACATTAGCCTTAAAGATGCATCTGAATGAAATAGAAAACTTTATTGAAAAATATAAATGATCAATATTAGCTCCAGAAGTAACAAAAAAACTTAATAGACGTTAGAAGAAATGTAAAAGGCAGAAAAGATCTCTCAATGAAAAAAGCCTCATCATCCTTAAAGGAATTACAGAGTTCTATCAAATTATCAAAAACAGACAATTCTTATACTGTCTCAACTATTATCAAGCATAAAAATTATATATTTTTAATGCATCTGACAAGCTAAAATAATGCTAATATTAAAAACAAAAAGGTAAAATGTGACACATTAAGGCTAAATAAAATATTAGCAAATATATTATACCAAATAATTTCTAGCTTTCCAAAGGTATTATTTTATTATATTTATTATATTATAAAATCTTTCACAATAAAAGTGCATTTCAAGAACTAAGACTCTAGAACTCAATAAAAGATTAAGATGTGTGGATAAAAGAGCATTTCTCAGATGGTCTTACAACAGTTAACAAAATATTTGGAACAAAATGAAGCTAAGTACTTTCCTCATTCTAATTAAGAAAAGAAATTCCAGTGAATTAAGGATGTAAATATCAAACAATATAAAATCTGGAAAAATGTAGTTAAATTATTTTAGAATATTTGAGTAAGGAAGGGATTTCTGAATACAATACCAAAGGCATCTAAAATACACTTTAAAAAATAACTTCTCCATCAACAGAAAAGCTGGATATTAGCAATAGTAACAGGTGTCGTGAAAAGGGTATAATGAATACTGGAGTTGGTGACAACTCTGGGTTTCTAAGGTTCTGAACAGATTAGTCTGCATTCAAGGGCAACCAGAATAACCAGTTCTTTCCTTCTCACCTCCAGTACTTGAAATACTAGAATGAGGAGCACCGTCTGGACCTGAATTGATGAATTACGCCTATGGAACAGTGCAACAATATTAAAAACACTTATTATTTTATGTGCTTCAATATTAAAAATATTGCTAAAACACACCACCAGCTTTTGCCTTAGATTTACTCAGTGGATATTTGTTTTGGCCTCTACCATTTTTCCAGGTAATGGAGATCCAGCCATAAGCAAATAATACATATGTAAATGTATTCTAGATATGGCAAGGGGTCATGTGACTAATTTTCACCATGGATTTAACCAAGCATAACATTCTATCAATACATAAATGAATTGTGTTTGGGGTGGGGATTTAGTTCACCGCCTGCGTCGCAAGCACAAGGTCCCGAGTTCAATCCCCCGTACCAAAAATAAATAAGTAAATGGATTGTGTTTGACAGTCTTTAATATGCAAACAAATCACCTGGAGATCTTTGTTGAAATGTACATTCTAATTCTATTTATTTTAAAATGTAGATTCTAATTCTGTTAGTTTGGGTGGAATCCATTATTCTCTATTTCTAACCAGCTACTAGTTGATACAAAGTAGTACTGGAACTTGGATAACTCTGAATAGGCATAAGGTTAGGGTAGAAGCAACAAGATTGTTTTTTAAAATTTCTAGACTTGAATGCTGACTCTATTGCTTACTAACTAGTTGAGCTTGACAAGGACAACTATGGTAATTATAATTATGTAGCTACCATCTACTGAACATCAACTATGGGCTAAGCACTGAGCCAAGTTTTTGACCTATATATTTTAATTCTCACTACAATCTTATAGAATAGTAATAATTCTCCCCCCTTACAAATAAAGAAACTGTGACTGGAGAGGTTAGGTGACTTGTTTAAAGTCTCCCACCAAGGTGGGGGTGCGTGCGAGCTCACTTTTGCTCTTTCCACAGCAGGCTCACCATTGTAAAAGCGAGGACAGAAAGTAAATGTGATGATGGATGTAATGGGCCTAGAACAGGGCTTGATTTTTAGTAGATATGAAGTAAATGTCAGTCCCCTTTCCTCTTTAGACAAGGTCTATGTTACGTACTTAAATATAGTCAGAAGAGATGATATGATGAACTGACATTGAGAAAATAGCAACTCTGGGAAGCTAGTCTCCTTAACTCTGTTTCTCCTCTTGGCTAGATCTGATCCATTTGCTGTGTGTGTGTGTGTGTGTGTGTGTGTGTGTGTGTGTGTGGTGTCATTGTGATTAATAGCCACATTCTCTCCCTTTGCCAAGGAACCTTGTAGAGACTAGTCACAAAAGGGAGCTCTAATCCCACAGCCTTCCCTCTCTTGCCTAGTCTTTTTGAAGAGAAGAGTGGAGAGGAGGGGAGGTGAGGGGAGGGGAGGAGAGTTACCAGGAAGGGAGAGGAGGACAGACTGTTGACACTTTCTTCACCCAAGCTGCCTTTCTTAATCTTCTCCACTGCCCCCTTTTTCTTTTCCTGATTCAGGTTATTGGGGTAACCTTACTATCGGGGTCTTTTCTTCCTTCCCTGATGGTTGCCTGAAGCTGTGTGGAAAGGAGGACTGGGTTCATGTGCCAGTTCACAAATGTGTGTTTTGTTTTGGTTGAGGATAACCATAACTGGAACTACAATGGGAAGGGAAGGATTCCTGGAATTTTCTGTAACCCATGATTTAAGCAGACTTAGGTGAGCTGACTAGGAAATCAGCCATCATATACAGCAGAGCTCCTCGGATCATAGTCTGAGCATCCCTGGGAGCTTGTGGACACGCATTTTCCTTGGGTTCCCCTCTAGATATACTGAATCAGTATCTCTGGAATTGAGTCTCCATGTTTTGCCAAACTCTGCTGGAGATTGTCATGTTGCTAACCTGAATCTGGCAAGATCTGATGAGGTGTATCATTTTCATATTAACCTGTATTGCAAGTTCCAAACAAACAACTTGCACATTAACATTTAGATACAACTTATGATTAAGTAGATGCACTATTTGCTTTATGAAAATGAGAAGTAATGATCTCCTTTATTTTAGCAGAGGGCTGTTGATGCTGTCCCCAATCTATCAAGTGTTCCTTCCTACCCAAACCTGACTGCCCAAAGGCAAAGTTCAGATTTTTATGTCTATGCATTGCTGAAGTTTTTGCTATGCTTTCTGCACATGTTAAATTCTCTGTCCTGTCAACTGATTAGATTAGTAGAGAAATTTTCTTTTCCTCTTCAAGGTATTTCAGGAAACAAATAGCTCCATGTTAAAGAAAAACTCCAACAAGTAATAAAAAAGTTAAGTGATACAAAAAATTATTTTTTTTCTGATACAAAAAATTATTGAACCCAACAGCTTTGTTTTACTCTGGTGCAATTCAACATTGTGTGTTTTTCTTTTTAATCCTGAGGAGTGATTTATGTCTTCATCAGTGGGAGGTAGGAGGGACTCTTTCCTGGAATATGTGTCATACTCCCAGAAGGTGACATAAAAATAGTTTAAAAAAATAATCACAAGTGATTTTGAAACTTTTAAAAGAGAGACAGTGGTAAACTAAGGGTGGTGATGTACATCTGTAATCCCAGCACACTGGGAGGCTGAGGCAGGAGGATTGCAAGTTCAAGCTTAGCCTGGGCAGCATTAACAACTTAGCAAGATCCATCTCAAAATAAAAAAAGACTGAGAATGCCCCTGCATTCCATCTCCATACTGAGAAAAATATAGATAGAGCTGTAAATAAGCAATAGCTATATACTATATATATATATATATATATATATATATATAAAATGATTTTGTTCATGTTAGCAACAATAACTCAAAATTGCTAGGAATATCCTGAATAATAAAAAACAGAAAACAATACAATTTTACTGAAGGACATAAATGACAACATGAAAACAAATTAAGATATTCATTGTTTTGTTTTGAATAAAAATTACTTTTGGAAAATTGTCCAATTTCTTTGAGAATTATTAAAAATGATTTAATGAAGTTTTAGCCAAAATCCTGGTGAGTCTTTTTTGAAAACTCTCTAAAAATGTAAATTTTATCAAGAAGAATAAAAGGATAATAATGTTTAAGAATATTGATTTAAAGCAGAGTAACAAGCTAGAACTAACCCAAATGCATATATATGTATATATATATTTATATATATATTTATATATATTTATATATATATTTATATATATATATGTATTTATATGTATATATTTGTGTGTGTGTGTGTGTGCGCATGTGTGGGTGGGTGTGGCAGGAATAAAAATCCAATTATATTTTTAAGTGGATTTCAAAGTTAAAATTTGTTAATGTGAGGCATAAAGTAAGAATTGACCTTAGACTATAAAGGGACACAAATAGGGCAAAACCAATTACAAAATAGCAAAATATAAATTTTAATATATTGGATAATATATAATAAAGATTGTATCGCACATGAGCAAAGAAATGGTAAATATTAAGGCTAAAGTGGGAAAATAAGTTGGATATGTTCTGTAATCTAGAAGCAGTGCTGCATTTAGCAAAAGACCTCAAAATTTGAGTTTATCTAAAAAACCTCTCAAAAACTGTCATCATTAGTTATGAATTGGGACCCAGATTCAGACCCAGCTTAGTTTAAAACCTATGTTCTAGAACACTTTTTTGCAATAAAGAAGAAAAATAAAAGATAAGACATAAACATTGGGAGAATGGGTCTTTTAATCATCCCGTATTTATGCATTCTAGATAAAGTACACAAGATTTAAAATCACCAAGTATTTTAATAGTGAAGATTTTTTTTGCTGGAAACTCAAATCTTTGTGCTTATTACAGCTTTTGAATTTTAAACTACTGCATTTTAAAACCACTTTTTAAATCATCTCACTGACTGACAGTGCAGTTATCTAAGTTAGTAGCTTAGTAATCAGCCTAATTCCCTAATTGTTTTATGTATTAAATTTGGCTTTCAGATCTAGGAAGAGCTGTATTTTAGACTATTTACAACTAGAGTCCAAAAAATAGCTTTAAATAATGAGATTTCCCTTTAGAACCTGAGAATCAATAAGAATGACTTCATGATGATATCCTCTTGCAAGACATGCAGCAGGCATTATACTTCCCCCGGAAACCCTCTGATTGTGTTCTTGGGGTGACCACAGCTTCTGTGGCTGAGAAGGCTGAAAAACAAATCTGGGAAGAAAAATCTTTTCAACACACATTAATCATTCTTGAGGGCATACCTCAGTAAGAGAGAAGGATGGAAATTCAGAAAATGGTAGCACCTTCTTTAAGACAAGAGTATTACTAAAATTAAAGATCTGCCATATCATGATAGAAAGAGAATTTTCAAAAGAAAGTAAAAATAAACAATTCTAACATAGGAGTTAAGTCTTCTTGATTATCAAAAACTAGAAGTGTGAGAAACTCCTTATGCTTGATTAAGAAAAGGAGAGATGAGTGACCAAACTAAAGTTTGTACACTCTAGCTCTTATTATATGTGAATGAAAAGTGGCAGTCTTATAGTATTAATATTACACGGGAAGAGATGG
Organism: Heterocephalus glaber; assembly: GCF_053883595.1. NCBI lineage: Eukaryota > Metazoa > Chordata > Mammalia > Rodentia > Bathyergidae > Heterocephalus > Heterocephalus glaber. The sequence goes on along the minus strand of NW_028258320.1, from coordinate 38,008,131 downwards.
TGGACATAAGGAGTGGGGAGTAGAATTTTGTTACAAATATAGTACTTAAATAAATTGGGTTGAATGTGGCATAAAGGTAAATGTTAAGGGCCGGGGATTTAGCTCAGTGGTTCTGCCAACTTCCTCACAAGTGCAAGGTCCCAAGTTCGATTCCCAGTACCAAAAAAAAAAAAAGATAAATGTTAAATCTAAAACAGTGATATAAATTAGATACAACTAATAGCCTTAGAGCAAAAGAATTGTTCTTGACAAAAAGAAATCAACATGAAATAAAAGTAATCAGTATATAAGGGGAAAAATAGGAATAAGAGCTATTTTAGACCTTGCCTTAAACTTATAAACCAAATACAATGAATAGCCATTTTATATGTGTTGATTTGGGCAAAGTAATGTAAAAAACACATTTATGAGATAATAACAAATCTGAGCATTGCTGGAATACTTGAAAATGTCCAAGAATTTTTTTGTTTGGTGTTGACGCGTGGTGTTAGTAAATTGTGATTGTTTTAAAAGTCATTATGTTTTAAAGCTGTATAATAAAATGTCTAATGAAATGATATATGTCTGGAAGTTTGCTTGAAAATAATTTATCCCTGGTTATGGTAAAATATAGAGGAGTTGAAATAATCATATGCTAATAAATATTTGGATTGGAAAATGTATAGTTTGGGGTAATACTCTTTTCTCAATTTCATATGTTTGAAAATCTCTACAGAAGAAATTTACAACAGAAATCACTATTACAATGATGAAGTAATTAAAACTCAGGAAATTAAAGATTTGTATTAAATCAAGGAGTACATTTTGTAATAATTAAGACCATCCCAAGTGTGTTTGCTATTTAAATGTGTTGTTTAAGAGAATCTGGCATATTAAAGAAATGAGCATATTTTTAATAAGGCATTAAGTATATATGTTTGTAATAATGGGAATCAATAAAAAACAATGTGTATGCTTATAACATATGGAAGAGGAAATATAATAAACTGTAAAATGGGCTCCATGAATTTACAGAGTTTACAAATCTAGAAGCAATGATACAAACATGAAAGACATACCTTCTGTACAAAGTGAACAAATAAAAGTGATAGCAAAGATAACAAATGTACTGTGTAGCATGAGATCATGTGAGAGACTTATTTGTATTAAGGTTTGATTTTTTTGTTGTGGAATACTAGACAAATGAGCTTTGGAATCAAGTGAATCTGAATTCAAATCCTGATTCCATGAGATCTTTACTTTGTAAAATTGATATAATGTTACCTATTTTATGGTATTTTTGTTGGTATTGCTATCCCATATATAAAGTTCTCACCAGAATGCTAGTTTTTCCTATCTTCCATCTGTGAACTCTAAGATTTAATTTCTGATGAGATATGTGTATATTTGTGTGTGTGTGTGTGTGTGTGGTGTTTTGATGTTCTTCTCCTTTTTAAAGTTTTTTTCATGATCTTTAATACAGACGCTACCATGCTAAGTAAAATAATCACAAGCACTATTGATTAACTAGAGTAAATGTCCCTGGACAGAAAAACCAGTTTCCAAATCTATTTTTCCCTCTAGTGGCAAATCTAGGTGACTGCATGGTTCCTGTAAAATTCCCTGATTAAAATAGGGTTTGAAAAGGAAACATGTTAAATAACAGTAAGTGTTTCTCTCATAGGATTATTTGCTTTGTTTGCTACATGTCTGGGCACTTTTGGAATTAATTTTGTGTGAGAGTTAAAGTTTAAAGCTGTAGAAATGAAATACTGCCATATTTGCAACAATTTTAATATAACCAGACAGCATATTTACCTTTTAATGGTATAGATTTCTGGACCTGGTTGCAATCTGAAATATCTAAAACTTATTTGATAATTCAAAACTGAATTTTGTCATCAAAAGTTTTTTATAGCTGAAGAAATTGATAGTATGTTACTTTTTCTTTTTTTCTTTTTTTTTTTTTTTGGTACTGGGGATCGAACTTGGGACTTTGCGCTTGCAAGGCAGGCGCCAGAACCACTGAGCTAAATCCCGGGCCCCAATAGTATGTTACAGTAGATGAGGAGAGAGAGAGACAGAGACAGAGACAGAAAGGTGTCAACACTGTTTACATGATGCCTGACATTTGTGCATCAACCAGTTACTTTGTAGCTAAAAAATACAATTTCATTCATATCAACCTTTGGTATGTCATTGTTATGATTGTTAAGTTAATATTAGAAGCAGATTTTTACCCTCTATTATTTCAACTACTTCTTTGTTTCATATCTGGGTAAACTGAAGTTGATAATAGCTGAAGTTTTTCTTTGTGGTTCTTAGGAAATCAGATTCCTAGTATTAGTCCAAGCAAGCTTCATAAAATTCCCAGCACCCTTCGCCCCCACATTTCTTCATTTAGATAACTCTAAAAATATTTAATTTGGCAATATAACAAAGCCATTCACATTAGCCTTGTGCAGGAAGAAGAAAAGAGTATTTGGACTAGAAGATGGATTCCTAGGTGAAGAGGCATGATTCAGTAATATTCACTGGGAGTTATGTGACTCTTTATCTCCTTACTTTAAAGTCAGACCAGGAGGAAGAATACAATACAGAATAATTGACTAAAGCCAAAGTCAAATACTGAACTTTTTTTTTGAGGGGAAAACATTTGAAATTTAACCTCTCAGTACTTTTGAAATGTACAATATTAAATATTTTACTACACTGTCAACATTTTCTAAGCTCTGATGAACTACTGGATCTGGGCTTTGAAAAACAATATCATCTGACCACCAAAAAAGAGAAGCTATCCCTTATGAGCCCCACTATGGAAGATCACCATGTGACCTGTGAAATATAATTTTAAAATCTTAATCTGATCAAAGTTATAATTTACAGGAATGGTCCGCATCTGGGCAGGGTGGGCAGTTTTGCTCCCAAACTGAGTATTTGGCAATGTTCAGAGATGTATTTGATGGTTACAGCTTAGGTCGTGTGAGGACTACTAGCATCTAGTGGGTAGTGGCTAGAGATGCTGTAGTACCCAGGACAGACATGCAGTAAAAAGTTGTCTGGCCCAAAATGTTATAGTGTTGAGGTTAAGAAGTTCTGAGTTCCAAAATATATGAAGGATAGAGAAGAATGCTAAGTGATACTACTGGAATATAATTGGTAAATTCTCAATGGTATGAAATCACAAGAAGAAAGACATAGTTTCTTCTACAATAACAACAACAATTTCAGGGGGAAAAAAGAGAGAAAGGAAAGTTAGACCTATAGACCTAAAGAGATATATCAGTAAAGGGCATAATAGAGTTTATTTGGTTTATAATTTAAACACTTTGAGATTTATGAGGCAATTAGACATTTAATCACTGACTGGATATTTAATATTAAAGTTTTGTTAAGTTAAAAAAAGAGAACTAGAACTTACGTTTTAGAAATCCATTCTGAATGAACTATGTGATGTCTGAGAATTGCTTCAAATTAGTATGGGAAGATAGTGTTATAGCTGTCTCAGCGAAAAAATCATGCCACAAAAATGTCCAAATTAAAGGAGTCTTTTTAATAGCCGGTGACCAAGGATGAGCTTGAGCTCCCGTCTTCCTTGGTATCTGTCAATCAGGGAAGCCCCATGTTTAAAGGGAAAAACCACACAAGAGAATGTCATGATCTTATCTTTGAGCAAGCACAGGGGTACAGAAACAGATTGCAAGCTAGACTGATATCCAATTTTTGGGCTTCAGCAGGAAATTCCTATCTTTATGGTTAGCGGCACAGTATAATATGTCCTGTCCTTTGTTCTTAACCACAAGGTAAGCTATGTGCTGGTTAACTTATCACTTTGAACAAGCAATCTTGGGAGGAAAAGGGGTAAAGTTCAGGCACAGGCTATTGGGGGGTTTCTGGTTAACTCACTTCAATAGAAGTGGCTAGAGGTACAGATGAAACAAGATTGGCTATGTATTGGTAGTAGCTAAAACGAAGTAATGAGTACAAAGGAGTTTATTAAACTATTCTGTCTCTCTGTCTGTCTGGCTCTCTCTATATATACATTTCTCTATATAACATATATACACATATATGTATATGTGTATGTTTAGAGAGATAGATGGTTAAATTTTTCTGCACTAAAAAGAAGAGGCAGTGTACCAAAAGTCTCATTCCCCAGTGACCACGAAGTTCATTTGCTCAACACGTTTTTGTTCAGGGAAGTGGGGACCATGAATCTGGATTTGGAATTATTTAGCTTTACATGATGAGAGGATACCCAAGGGATGATTACAGGAAGCGGGTGGAAAAAACTTGAATACTAGCCAATGTGTTGACAGTTCAGATTAACAAATGACACATATTAGCACAGCTGCTGTGGGAGCAAAGAAAACAGAAACTGTGTTCAAAGACCAAAACTCAAACTGCCCTTATTTTCTGAATACAGACTAAAAGAAAGACATTTAGCTGGAAAAGGAGGTTATAATAATATAATGATTATCCTTTTCCCAAGATGGTGGAGTATATGAATCATCTGGGTCCTTTATTGTTTATATCATCATGAATATTTGTCACTATCCACTGAAACTGAGGTTAGTGAAGACTGCCAACAATGTACACTAATATATTAAAACAAAGACTTCTAAATTATTTTAGCAGTTTTTCATTTCCACTTTAAAAGTTAAGGAGAGAGTTTAGAGGAAATAAGAAAGCTTCAGGTTTCCTAAAAAGATTGAGGGACATGACAATATGATAAAAATAAACAGATTTTTATAAATATTTTCTATATTTTACAAATTGAGCTGGATATAAAATGTTCTATGCCTCATTTATATTTCATACATCAAACCTATCATAGCATGACAAGTGAGAACAAAAAAGCTTAATTGCTAAAAATATGAGGTCACAATTTTGAGTGTGTTATTAAAGTCTTTTAGGTAAAGCTATGCTGTCTAAAAATTTTGAAAGTTTGAAGCTTTTTTTTATTGCACCAACTTGTGTCAGGTGTACTCTTTGTTTTTATATGTCAGTGGGAAAGTTTCTGGATTCTGTGGATGACAGGATAGTGGCAGTGACTTAAAGATAGTTTGGTTTGTTGGTGCCTGTTTTGTGGTTGAAGTCCAATAAATGAGGGCATGATGGTAAGTAGTCATCATAGAGCATACCATTTACTTCTCAACTTCCTCAGTCAAGATTGGGGCTGCAGCTGCTTCACAACCTGCCCTTCCACTCTCCTCTCTGGGAGGTGAAAGTGAGATAAGCTCAATTCAGTTTATATCCCTATGGGCCTTCTCACGAGGCTGAACATGAAAAGAGCTAGCAATATCCCCACTGTGCAGTTGAAGAGGCCGAGCTTCAGTAACAATAGAAATCATCAACAACAATTAAAAGCAGTTACTCAGTGTCAAGAGTGTATAAAAGGAGTCAATATTTAACCCCAAGACTTTCTTTTGGCAGCATTCATAGTTCAGAAAAGAATCTTATCTGAATTGAGAAAAGAAATGGAACGGAACGAGATTTGAGGGTAAGTTCCACATCCCTGGGAATGTGTCCTTTCGAAATTTCTAAATGAAAATTAAATTTCCTTAAATTAAAAAAAACTCAAAATGACAAATAGAAAGTTTGTTGATGCCAATATATTTCTAAAGTCAAAGTTACAGAAAGACCCACTGCACTTTAAGCATTCCACTAAGTGGATAATTCTTCAAATCCAGAGCTAGTTTTTGTCTTCTGCCATCATAGAAACAATTTCATTATAAATTTCTTGAGGGGCATTCATTGCCCAGATAAAGTCCAAGTGATTGTAAGGAAGAATCTCTTTGTGGTAAATGAGATTGGAGAGTTTTGGAAGCAAATCATTAACATCCCGGGGATCTGCCAACAAGTCATTGCCACCATTCCACACTGCAATGGGTACACTCATGGCTGTCACATTGTAGAAGGGAGGTGTGCTCTAAAACACACAACAAAAAGAGTCACAGTTCAGGTAACCACAATTTAAACCCAGTATTTATTCTGTGGGTAGATTTGTAATATAAATTAGCTTAGCTTTACAAGTAAATTCTAACAATGATTGCTCTAAGTCACCTTTATCTGTAGAGAAATTTAGACACAGTATGTTTTGGAGCTATGCTTCTCACTCTACTGGGCCTGTCAAATCACCTGGGAATCTTATTGAAATGAAGACTGATTCATTAAATGGGGAAAGAGCTGGAGTCTCTACATTTGGAGGAAGGCTGATGCTGTTGGTTCTGAACCATGATTTGAATTGCAAGGCATTAGATAATGATTCTTATAAATTTAAAACTTAGATATCAACTCAAGCTGAAAGAAATAGATATGATCAGATTCTAACATTGGCAGATTGTTTCTATTACTCTGAAGTATAATAATATTCCACCCCTTTGAAGTATAATCTCAAAATGTTCCAAGTTACTTATTTTAGCTTTGTATTGACTCACATTATGATCACTGGATAAGTTTACTGGTTTAGTTAAAGGACTGTATTTATATAATTCTACCTGATTTTACTAACTATTGCTTTAAATTCTGAGAAACAGTATCATCAGCCCCATTTTATATTTCTAGAAAATCACCATTCACACAGATTTTTAAGGAGAACCATAATGCAGGAAAAGAAACAAAGGAATCACTCACCTCCAATTTTCTCACAACATATAGACATCATACTTTAAAGAACACTAATCCAAAATGTTAAATATTTCTCTCTTCTTACTTGTCAAATAGCCAACATAGAAAAAGTTTATCATATGTAATTATCTGTCATTTTTAATGTTTTCCATCATATTCATTTATTAGCAAAAATAGTTTGGAAAATATCTATAATTATAAATCTTTTACTAAAAATTCTTTTACTAATATCCCATTATTCAAAGAGTTTCCAGATGCCAGCTCTGGCTTTTAAATTAGTGTCACTGCTTCAGTTAGTTCAAGGCCAACCTGACCTGTTATTGACTTGGTCAGAAGGAAGATGGACTTAGGGAAAGAGCACTCCTGATCTCACTTGGCCCTTTAAAATAAAGTCATCTGATTGTCAGCATTAGAGCCCAGTAGTAAGATAGTTCAAAACAAGCCTATTGAGGCGATACTCTTAAGTGAAATAAATAGGACACACATGTGTAAATACTGAATAGTTTCTCTAGTATGAGAAACTGAGAGTGTAAATAAGGATTAAAATGATTAAAATGAATAATTGATAACTTGAAATAGGAAAAAAAAGGTCTAAAGGGGTAGGGGAAGTGGGAGGGGAAGGGGAAAGGAAAAATTATGAGAAAAGGAAAAAATGGAAACAAAGTCTTTGTAAATAGGGAAGGGTGGAGGGGGTGAAGGGAGCATGGGGAATGGGGAAAAAATGAGAACCAAGATACATCATGTACAAGTACAAGTACCCAGTGATAATGGTAAATGTATTGTATACCTAAAATGTACCAATAAAAGAATTCAAGCAAAAAAAATCAAAAACCAAAAAAACAAAAAACCCCACAAGCCTGAGCTTTGGAGTTATGGGAAGGTGATGGTTGGGAAAAAAGAGTTTTCAACAAAAATTTTGTTTGATGGTATTCTGAAAACCTCTTTAAAGACATCAAGGACATAAAATAAAGGGGGTGTAGGATGTTGTTACAAGAACATATAAACCCCTCCTAAATTTCAAGTCATAGAAACAGATGAAAATTAGGAGACTTGTTTAGCTACTACTGCTTGTATAGAAAATCTGGGAGAAGAAAAGTTTACAGAACAATGTAGCATACTTTCCTTGTTCCAAATTAGTTAGAAATAACATGAGAGTTTGCTCTGAGCTAAAGATGTATATCTCATTGAATCATGCCCATAACTTTGAGTTTGGGTAGAGAGATGCAGAAATTATTGCCCAAACTCATATTAACCACCAATAAGATGAATTCCTAAGCTGGGTCCTTTGTACTATAAGTGAGAAGACTGTTCGGTATGGTTGCCTGACCCACAAGGCTTGTGCCTGCTGAAAAATATTTCCATCCTTGACCTTCAACATACCCTCTTTCTCTTTTGTACAGGAATATGTTCCTATGAAATTACTCCTTTGACTGTCAACAAAGGAGGGAGAATTGTTTGAGAAAACTAGGGATTACAGCTCTATTAAGTATGGTTAGAATGATTAACTTATTATATCAGTTGATTGCACATCAAAAAGGAGAGAACAGGGTTAAATGCAAGTCTGAGCAATAACAATGAGTGGAGGTAAGTCTTTCACATGTGGTGTTGTGGAAGGAGCACAGCACTGGAGCATGGCTACACAGTAATGTGGGACAGTGGGAGACTAGGCTTCAACAATTCCTTGAAAAATGGGGATATGAGTAGAATAATTTCTTGTTTAACCTTTTATATCTTTGTCTTTTAAAATGCAAATAATTTCAATTTTAAGAAGCTTACCTGATTAAAGTGCAACATGTTCAGATATGGGCTTCCCCAGTTAAAAGCTTGAAATTTTCCAGACCTGCCAGCCTAGTGTAAAATAATTAAAAACACAAAGAAATAAAAATTATTCTTGCATGTGAAAATAAAATTTAAATATTTCCAAGTAGTTTATCTTCAACATAAACAATTATTTAAAATCAGTTTTCTCAAAGTAAAAATTATTAATCATGTAGGACAAGGTATGTATGCAAATTTAAATGCAGCTTTGCATTAAATAATTTTTCTTGCATGTCCCAAGTTATAAATATCATTCTTTACTACCCAAAGCACCTGTTTTTATAAACTTTCTTTATTTTTAAAAAATTTTTTCATAAACTTTCATTCACATGGATGCATAGCTATTTTCATATGATAGTCATATGCCAGAAAATTATTTGCCAGAAGCATTTGACAGAATGTTTTAAGAATGTGCTTTAGGTAAAGTTCAAGTGTTCAGACCCATAAAATAAGTTTTAACATCACTGAAGCAATGATACCTGGGCCCAGTGGAGGATGTCTTGAACAGAAGTTCCTGCTGGATTATGTGATATATACACATCCAAGCGACTCTAGAATCAAGCATACAAACATGCACATGCATACTTAGACATATTTGGTTTCTGGAAAATAGTTAAGATCTGAATTCTTTGATTCCAATCTGGTGTTTCAGGACAGCTTTCACCAGAAGAATATGAACAATAGAGTAGAATTTGAATTTAGGCTGACTTGAATTCACATGCTTAATTACTTTATGATATTGCACTTTCTCACATAAGTTTTAAAACCCTTAGTCAATTCAAAGCAAGTGCTAATGCAGATTAAGAATATGGGCAAGGTGTTACATAGTAGATCTAAAATATATTTTGTAAAATGTATGGGAATGACTAGCAGCATTAAAAATACAATAACATTTAAGTGCCTAATATCTTCCCTATAGAGATACTGGCTCAATTATATGGTTTTATGCCTTCTATCATAGAATTTAAATCAACATCAATTGTGTGGTTGGTCACAAGTGAGTACTGAGCTCCTTGCAGGGTAATTATTTACTTGAGGAGTGATTCAGGTGATAGCAGGGAGCAAGAGGTAACAGAATGGGAATAATAACTTGTGATTACTCTTTGGTTTGCCAGGATACTATGAACACAATTCTGAAGCTACTTCTAGTTCTTTTAAAATGCCACTTCAAAGTGGTGATGAAAAAATAATTAAATGCAATCATCAAAAGATTCAGAATATAAATTGCAATGTATACAAACCGTGTTGAAATTTTTACTGTCAAATCCACATATGATAAATAAGGCATTACTGCAGAGAAGATCCATCATTTCACGGGAGCACACTTCAGTAGCAAGAAATTGATCAAAGAAGTTGTGTGGCATAAATATTTTCTCACCAAATATCATCTGAAAAATAAAAGAATCATTAGAACACTGCAGCAATCAAGCTGGAAAAAGACTCCTTAATTATCTAATCTACTCAGCAGGTGTCTTTCAGCAGATGATATTTTTTATTTCTGTATGTATTTATAGGAACTTCCTATACTTTATTTAATTTCCACAATGAAGTTGTGAAATGCACAAGGTGGATATCAGCACTGGATGTCTATTGTTGCATTGAGAATGGTAGTGGTTACTGAGAGGAAGCAAAAGACACAGTAAGTTACAATCTATTTGCAGTGATATGAGTTGTGGAGTAAAATCAGAGAGCAACATGACATTGTCATATTTCCGTGCCAACATGCAATTTCAGCAGTAAACTGTGGAAAGATCAGGAGAGAAAATAATAATTCTGAGTCATATTTTCGGCAAAACCTCTGGACATATTTCCCAATTATTTTGGGGGAAAGCAGGCTTTTTCTCATTTCATATATGAGAAAACATGAAGTTAGTGAATTGCAACTTGAACCGATTAGAACTGCATGATACCAGAATCCTGGCCAAGGCTTTTTAAAAAATCACTTTCTGTTTTATTATCAGAAAATATAAGTAGAAAGTAAGTTCTAGATCAATCCAACAGTAAATACATTCAGCATCATCACAACAATTTAGATTTTAAATAAAAGATTTACAAATGAAAGTTGTTCCCCACTTCCTGTTACCAGAATGCAGTTGCACACCTTGACACATCTATGTAGAGTGCTTGGTAAGGGAAAGGTCTGTGAAGAAGCAGAAACACTAATAGCCATTGGTGACCCCACATAAAGCTAATCAAGAGTAAAGACATCAACGGTATCTCACAGGCTGTAGAGGGGATTCAAATATAGTCAGTGCTACAAACAAGTAATATAAGCATCTGTAGCTCCATTTTGAGGTACAAACATGTTTGTCCAGCAGATATTTTGGTTCTCTTTCTATCACTTTGAAATCCATGGGAAATTATGCATTTTAGATTCAATTAACTAAAGAGAATCACATACCTTGAAGAGAAATGTAGGAATATAGGAAAGCTTTTTCAAAAGACTTTCAGTATACTTCACAGTGGCCACTGGAGCTAATGCATAAAAGGTTTTGATTCTTTTAGCCAACTTGAGATTGGTAGAGAAGGCAATAAAACCTGAAACAGAACAAGGAACGGGTCAAGAAGAGATGCATGTACGTGTGTTTTAACAAGTGTGCAATTATCTTGCACTTGCTAAGGTGACATCAGAGACAAGCTGTGAAATTGGCATTTCTGCTTGCTCAGATATTCATGAGCATGATGATCATAATTTTTAAAATGTACACTAGTGAAAAAGAAGAATGGAAATATTCAAAAGTGTAATAACTCAAAAAGTAGTAGATTATAGTTATTTGATGCTGAATAATTCTACTCACTTTAATAAGGCCCAAAGGAAATCATGTTCCATCTCAATAATTTAATATCCCTATGTACTCAATCTAATATACCTAGATATTATAGAAAAGCTAGTATTCTGCATTCAATATATACCATTAAAAGAGTCAGAGGATTATGTCATGGATTAATATAGATTTTTCATCCAAAAATGGTTACTTTTTTTTACTGATTTGGAAAATAAAGGAGTAAATTTTAATCACTAAAGAAACTTCCCACTTTTTTACAAAGGACTCTGAGGTGACAATAACCATGTATCATTGATTCTTTCCTCCCCAGGTTGCCTTTTGAGTCAGAGGCTGTTCTTCAATCCTTGCTGTAGGGAAGAGTGTGACCGACCCTTAGCTGGGAGCCAGCTCTGCTTTAGTTCTACTGAAGAGATCTGCTTCCCCGAGGTTATATGCACCCTTTCAGGGGAGCCTGCATCTAACAACTGGTCAGGAAGTAAGAAAAAAGGCCTGGCCCACTGGACTCACTAGGAAAGACTCTGACAAGCCATATTGTACAGGGCCAACAGAGGCCTTTCTGGAATTATTTCCTAGGCCAACTTCTCCTTCTGGCTAGTCTTGTTTTTTGCCTTTATCCTAAAAGTATTTCTTCAAGAAATATCCTGAGAATTCATCTTTATCTTCTTGGGAACCTTACCTGTTCCACTACACCTGTTATTATGAGTCTAAAATTCTACAGTTGAAATCAATACATTGGGATGAACACACAGTTGGAGAAGGAATTTTACAGGCTTCCACCATGACTTTCACCTACTTTCCTGCATGTGTGTTCCTTTGTGGACATTTCAATTATTTAGAACTGTGGTAGGAAGAAGAGGCATCATGTAGGAGTGAGGATCAGCATAAAAACACATCATGATATCTCTCATACAACTTCCCATTTCCCCCTGCTCTCACCTTTCTTTTCTTTACAACTTCTCTTGTCGTCTCTTGAACTCATTTCATTATACTTTCACTCCAACTTCTCCACCACAGCTGCTGTTATAGAAGTCTCCTATCACTTCTAAGCTGCTAAATCCAATGGCTAGCTCTCAGACTTCATTTCACTTGATTTATCAGTAACCTTTTCCATAAATGACTATATATTCCTTTTTCAAGTACTTTCTCCCCTTGGCTTTCAGAACAACACATACTTCTGGTTTTCTTTTTACGACTGTATTATTATTGTTATTATTATTATTTCCTAAATTCTTTCCTTGATTCTTTCTCTTCTTCTAAATTAAGGTGTAGCCCAAGGTTTATATTTAGACCTCTTCTTTTTCCTCATTGAATTTATTGCTTTGGTTATTACATTCTGTTTCATGTACTGATGACACTTGTTTTGTATTTTTACTTCAATCTTCTTCCTGGACTCCAGATTTGTCCACATAACTGACTGCTTGACACGGCTATATGAATCTCTAATATGAACCTAGCAGTATTTCAAAACTGAGCTCTTGTTCACCCTACCAAAACAGCTTGTCTCATAGCCTTTCCCATCTTTGTAGTGGCTCTTCCATTATCCCACAAACCCTGGTGCTCAGGACACAAACCTTGGCATTATCCTTGAGTTGCCTTTTTTCCTTATACTCTTTATTCAATATGTAAGAAAATCCTGTTGGTTCCATCTCCAAAATACCCTAACCACACATCAGCTGGCATCAGCTCCTAATCCAGGTCATCATAATTTCCAGAATGAATTATTGCAGGAGTCCTCCAAGTAGTTCTCTGTTTCTGTACTTTTTCCCTTCATCAACTGAAAGGACCCCATTAAGGATCATGAAACACCTCTATTCAAATTCAAAATTCCTTTACGGTTTCCTTTTTCACTCTGCATAAAAGCTGATGGTTTTACAACAGCCAAAGTGTTCTGAAGAATTTGTCCTCCCCAACTCTCATAATCTCATCTCATTTGCTCCTCTGTCTCTCAGTCTCATTCATCCACACAAGGGATAGCTTTACTGCAGTTCCTTAAACATATTAGGTATGCTCCAGCTTCTGATTGTTTGCACTTGCAATTCTGTCTACCTGGAATATCAGTCTGCCAGGTATACACAACTTGTTCTCTGACCTCATCTATGTCTTTATGCAGAGAATCTTTATTTGTGTTTCTTATTCAAAATTGCTTTGAACCTCTCTGATGCTCCCTAACATCCTTCCCTATTTACTTTTTTCCAAATCATTACCATTTTTAGTGCATATTTTACTTTGTAATTTTTGTTATTTCCCAGCTTTCTCTCACTAGAGTATAAATGGTATGAAGGTAGAAATATTAATCTATTTTATTTATTACTGTATTCTTTAGATATGTGGTAGGTCTATTCTCCATAAATATGGTTAATACATAAAATAAATTCAATCCAGAGGCTATATGATGCTGACTTGAGAGTCAGATTGCCTGAGCTGGTATCTGTTGATACTATTAGTAATAAATCACATTATCTTGGACAAATTATTCAACTCTATGCTTTTTTACCTTTCTGTACAATTGAGATAATAATTGTCCCTATATCATTGGGTTGCCATGGGCATTAAATTTTATAATAAATGAAAAAAATGCAATTATACTCCATCACCACTGGGAAGGGGTCTGTAAGAACTAAACTACCTAGTCTCGATGCCTTTACTTACCAATGGTGGTACCTTGAGAATGACCAACATAGTGAATCTTCTCCTGTCCAGTTTTCTCTACAATGAAGTCAATTGTGGCTGGAAGATCATATTTAGCCATTTCATCAAAGCTACAAGAAAAATGACAAAGTAAAACTGAATATATTTTTACTATAGCTTCTAAAATTCATGCATATTTATAGATAAGACAATTTCTATCTGAGATTTAGAAAAGTAGATTTTCTAAACATTTCTGCTTATGAACCATTAGTGAATGTCAAATGCCCTTTAGGATGGCTTCTTGTAAACAACTGACATCATTTCTGAAGCTCAGAATTGTGGTTGCAATCTAATTCAAATAAGATAGTAGCTGTAGTTGGGAATTATTTTCATCCCTGAAATGAAAAGTCAGATTTTAAAAAATTGTATGCTGTGTTCCAATGCCATTTAATATGAATCCTCTCTCTCTCTCAATATATATATATGTATATATATATTCTATATATTATTCTACACAATCAGAATGTTATTTTGAAAATGAAAACTCTAGTTTTAAACTTTTCAGTGGCTTTTCATTGCACTGCCTGATAACAGCCTTTCCAGTTATGTCTCAGGTCACTCTCCCTCTTCCTCACTGCATTAAGGACCTTGAGTTCCTGAAAACTCTTAGAACTTTTGTGCTCCAGCATGATCAGCTGAATTCTCTTCTGCTCTCCGTCTCCATCAGTAATGTCCTGGAATAAGGCACAAAACTTTTGATGATCTCTCCATGATGTCTGAATTTTGTTATTTGATGATGACGCAAGCTGCTGTTCTCCCATCCTCAACTGGGTTCAACACTCTCCTGAGTCCACATGCGTGGTTTTTTTGGAATTTGCCAGGGTCAGTAAATTTCCTTGCTTCAGATATATTTCACATCCCATGTGGAAAAGTATATTCAAGATCCTCTCATAGTGGTACTAAGGTCATTGAAAGTTTGAAGAAAAAACTATCTTTGGAGTGATACAAAAGAATACAAAAGAATCCAAGAACAAATCAGACTGAAAAACACTTTCCTTCTCCTCCTACTTGGAGTGTAATTTGTTAAAATGGAACTGGATTAGGAATGAAAAATATGTGTGCTTTCAGAGCCCAAAGTTTACTTTTAATTGCTCATTTTTATTGACTCTTCCCTTTACCTGAAGGCCCAGAATTCAACTGAGTCTGGTGAGAAATACAAATTTCTCCTGGACCAGGTGTTTCCCCTGCTGTTTCCCAGCCACACGTCATAACCAGCATCTGCCAGGATGAAGGCCAGGCTGTTGTTGGGCAGGTTTGCAATCCAGTTTGTGGCTGATGCAAGTAAACCATGCTGCAAAAAGGCCACAGGTCTCTGGCCTATAGAAGAAAATTGATTAAAAGGTTTATAGATTTATTTCTTATTCTAAGACAAGCATGTAAGTAGAATGAAAAATATTTGCTTGATTGAGTTGAACATATTTAAATATCTTACCTGAATTATCTTTTCTCATTTTGCTAGTTTCTAAAATACTAAAGTTTATCAGTTTATTATATCCCAATTATACCTCAGTAAAGCTATTAAAAATATATTCTCAGAAAGTTCAGCACTGTGCTAATCTAGGTGGGCAATGGGTAACATTTTATTCTTTTTGTATGTCACAATTTTTCAACAATGAGAAAAAGAAAAATTTCAACCAGACTAGCAAAAATGATCGTTTTTCATTTGGCAAATGGGCCTCAACTGTCCTCCCATTCTCAATTGCCTCCACAACACACCCCACTATGCTCTTCTTGATCCCCTAAAACTCACTCAATTACTATGTCTGAGAGCAACTTTCCTTGACTCCCCTTAGGGTTAGGTGCCTTCCTCAGGATTTTCAGTTTAATGGTCTGTGCATAATAAACAATCATTAGTTTATTAATCTATCTCATTGGTTTAATGGTGATCTCTTTAAAGTTGGAAATACGGCTTATTGTTGTTCCATTTCCAGAATAAGCAAGCATTAAATCCTTAAATGAAAGAAGGCAAACAACAAGAAAGAAGTATAGGGAAGGATGGAGGAAAGAGAAGAAAGGAAGAGAGGGAAGAGAAAAGAAAGAAAGGGAAAGGAAGGAAAGGTTATACCTCTGTTCTCTGAATTTTTCTTTCCATAAGGAATTCTGTAGACTCCAAGGATATAACCATCTTCAGTGACAACATCATATTCTTCACATGGGTATCCCCAGTAGGAAATCATTTGGTTCTGATGAGGAAAACCCAATGCTTTATATTTTGACTTTTAAATACATCTAATAAATAGATGATACTATTATTTTTAACTGGCTACTAAAAAGTTTAAACCCAATGTGATTCTAAAGCACAATATTATCTCTTAATTTCACAGGGTTTTCTCCTCCTGTGCCCAGTAACTTACAATATTCATATGTACTTCAGGGCTGTCAGCTATTTTTCCCAAGAAACCATGTGTAGTTCCAAGTGCAGATATTAAACTTGTCACTGTTAAGAGCAACCACATTTTGGATCTGCCTGAAACAAAAGAATAACCGGTGGCAGGATTAATCCATTACACTTTCCTAATACTCACATTTGTGACAATTTTCCTTGCATGCAAAGTAGAGAAAGGCTTGAGTTTGATTAAATTCTGTTGGACAACTAACTTAAGACATGCGGATGCCAGCAGGTTCATCTATATATTTAACATATTTTCCTTCTTTTAAATTATTTTTTTGTTTAAGAATATTTCCTATGCTCCAAAGCTACTATGATGAAGACAGCATGGTACTTGCAAAGAAACAGACCTGGGGACCAGTGGAACAGATTAGAAGATGCAGAAACAACACCAGACACACTCAGACACCTCATCTTTGATAAAGGAGCCAAACACCCTCACTGGAGGAAAGATAGCCTCTTTAATAAATGGTGCTGGAAAAATTGGAGATTCAAGATTAAAACTAGACCTATATCTCTCGCTATGCACTAAACTAAAATCAAAATGGATTAAAGATCTAAATATTAAATTAGAAACGCTGAAGCGGCTGGAACAGAGGTTAGGTAGAACTCTTGAAGACATCGGTGTAGGAAAAGATTTTATGAACAAAACCTCAGTTGCCTGTGAACTAGCACAAGCAATCAACAAGTGGGATCTCTTCATATTAAAAAGCTTCTGCACAGCAAGAGAAATCACCAGCAGTGTGAAGAGACAATCCACAATGTGGGAAAAAATCTTCACCTGCTCTTCCTCAGACAAAGCCCTACTATCACAAATCTACAAAGAACTTAAAAAGATCAGACCTCCCAAATTTAAAGACCCAATCCAAAAATGGGCATCTGAAATGAACAGACATTTCTCAGACAAAGAAGTAGAAATACCAAATAAATATATGAAAGCATGTTCAACATTACTGGTCATTCGAGAGATGCAAATGAAAACAACACTGAGATTCCACCTCACTCCAGAAAGAATGGCTGCTATCATGAAATCCACCAATAACAAATGGGTGAGGGTGTAGACTGGTGCAACCACTGTGGAAATCAGTATGGAGATACCTCAAAGAACTAGGACTGGAAGTCCCATTTGACTCAGCTATTTCCCTGCTCAGTGTCTTCCCCAAAGAATTAAAAGAATCATACTACAGTGATATATGTGCACCCATGTTCATAGCAGCACAATTTGTAATAGCTAAAACTTGGAAACAGCCCAAATGCACATCAACTGGAGACTGGACAAAGAAAATATGGTGATTTTTTAAATAAATTGGAGTACTACTCAGCCATAAAGAATGAGAAATTAGAGACATTTATAGCTAAATGGATGCACATTGAGGTGATACTCCTAAGTGAAATAAATAGGACACACGTGTGTAAATACCGAATAGTTTCTCTAGTGTGAGAAACTGAAAGTGTAAATAAGGATTAAAAGGTATGATAGAAAAATGTGAAATAGGAAGAAAAGGGGCAAAGGGGAAGGGGAAGTGGGAGGGGTAGATGAAAGCAAAGAAGGGAATGGAATTAATACGAGAAAGTGGAAAAATGGAAACAAAGTCTTTGTAAATAGGGATGGAGGAGTAGAAGGGAGGGCAAGGGAAGTGGGAAAAATAAGAAACGAGAGATTATGTAAAGGTGCAAATTTCCAATGATGAATGTCATTATATTGTATACCTAAAATGAACCAATGATTAGAATGAATAATTGATAATGCGAAATAAGAAGAAAAGGTCCAAACTGTAGGGGAAGTGGGAGGGGTAGCGGAAAGGAAAGAAGGGAAAGGAAAAATGATGAGAAATGGAAAAAATGGAAACAAAGTCTTTGTAAATAGGGAAGGGTGGAGGGGTGAAGGGAGGTCAGGGAATGGGGAAAAAATAAGAACCAAGGTACATCATGTAAAGGTACAATTCCCAATGAGAAATGTAAATGTATTGTATACCTAAAATGTACCAATAAAAGAATTAAAACAAAAAGAATATTTCCTACTTTATGTTTAAGTCTTATTGAAGCAATCTGAATTGGCAAAAAAAATCTTCAAACTATCCCACAAAGCATTCTTATTATACTTTACATTTAAAACTTTTACCAACTTATTTTGAGAGCCAAAACTGAGAGTGCCAGTTGCATGGATGTGTGATGCACATTATGCCTCTAGATTCAATCTCAGTATAACATGCATTTTTACCTAGCATAATGTTTTTTAAAAAATATTATTTATTATAACCATTTTGTTATATTTATTGTTAAATCATTATGTGGATTTATTTATTCATTCATTTTGAGGATTTAAAAGTCACCATAATTGGAGCAATGTGTGGATATAATTTTAGGAAAGTCATTGGTCTTTTAATTTTTTTGCTGTGATGTTATCACATTGAAATTACTTAGGTACCCTTGAAAATTATAAATCATCAATGTATTGGATGACTAGTATATTTTTTCACAAATATTTAACAACAAAAATGAAAAATCAGTATCATTATTTGAAAAAAGATTCAGTGGATTTTCTAAAGCAATCTTTGCATATTTTGCAGGTGAAAAATAGCCACTCACTTCTTAGATAACAATAATAATTTCAATTTCACTGAATTAGTGCTATTATATAAATGATCACATAATTATGCCACTCCAAAACTGTTAGACTTTTTAAATTATAAGGCAATACAGGCTGAGAGCAATACATGCCAGTGATCAAATGTGTTTTTTTAGATTTAAAATATCCTATTTGAAGATCTTACTAGATCTCATCCCTCATAAAAGCTAAGAAGATTCCAGTTTAAACTGACTTGCCAATTTAAAAATTCGTAAACCTTGTGTGTCAACATGTGGTCCCTGGGGCAACTGCTCAGCATTTTCTCAGACAATAAGTAAGCATTTAATATACACTCAAAATTATTAGAATTGAGCTAGTGTTTTTTGTTTTTTAGGTTTTACATTTTGCTTAAAATTTCAATTTATAGAGTTTCCTCTCTTCAAAGGAGCAGTACCATAGGACTCTACCTCTCTGATCTTGTGGTGATAATTATCACTTGCTTCTCAGTACAGATAATATTTGACATTAGACTCAGAACATGTAAACTGCCTTCTGTGTTGTAATCACCAACTGTAAGTTCAAGAGTCTTCAGATATTAAGCTCATAAAAAAGCCTCAAAGGAGAATTAACATTTGTTCTCAAATATTTTAAGGGATACTATATGGGAGATAGTTTTAAATCAAACCATTTTTAATATTTCTGAAACAAATCACCCAATAACTACTTACTGAGTGACTACTGCATGATATGAGCAATATTTGGAGGTCACAGATCATAGCACTCAAGTGTAGTTCTTTGCAAAGCGGTGACTTCTCAGTTGCTGATAACTTCTCCACAAAGGCTTGTATTATCATTTAGCTGATGCCTGACTTACTGTAAAGACAGACTAGAACTCTTCCCACTTAAATCTGACCCTCTAATCTAATAGTTTGGCAATTTATTTAGGATAGAAATTAGATGTAACAGTGTGTCTTTAATAAAAATGAGTGATTTGGGTGACATTAAATTTTTTGACATAGCATGTCAATGCAGCCAATTCATATGACGTTATGCCTAGGACTGGTCTGTTGTTTCTTAAAATGGAGAATAACATACAATAGACTTTCACCTAAGGCACTCATTACAACAATAAACTGATTCACCATTCAGTAAGACTTTCAGGTACATAAAGAAAATTTACAAAGAGGAATAAGTCATAATTCAAATGGACTCATTTCTACAGATGTATATACAACAAATATATGAGCTTTTTAAAAAAAATGACACAGGAGAGTTAAAGAAAGGAATGAATCTGAGAATTCAAATAATTTTGCTCAGCAGAAGTTATACTCACCGTCTCCTCTGAAACAGGATTATGTTTTTCCGGCTGCTTAATATTTTGGTTAGTGGTGCATTTACTTCTTATATACAAAACCTTCAACAATGAACAAAATTAATCATCTTCTGATTAAATTATCCTAAAGACTTAATATCTAGACATCATCTAATATTAAAAAGACAAACCTAAAAATCAAACAATGCATTCAAGTTCACACATGTAATATTAAGTTCTCAGCTTTTATTTTTAAGAGATGCAAATATTAGCCAAAGGAGCTTTGATGATTAAAAAAGATTTAGAAAACATTAAAATGATTCTTGATAGCTTAATTATATAAAAATTACAAGCCACATGTATACTATAAATGATTATATAGTTTGGTTCAGATAAGGAGGCTTAAAATGGTAAAAGGCTCCAACCCTTGCTTGTTAAAACTGCAGCACAAAAGCTGTTCTAACTAGATGGTTAGATAAATCATGTGATCAGCGAAGATTAATGTTTCATTATGGCCTTCGACCAGAGTCTCTTACTCTGTACATAATGGTCTAGCTAATACACAAAACCGAGCCCGTGACCTTTAAGAACAGATAAGTGATGACCTTTTCTTTGTATAAAATCAACTAGAGTTTGAACAATGTGAATGTATTTGTATGTGAATTACATACTTGAATTTTTTGTTTAAAATATAGTTAATTCTTTATAACTACCACAAGCATCTGTACCTCATAATGAAAAAAATAGAATCATATTTAGACTTGTTAAAATCATTTGTAATTTATTTTTAGAAATCTAGATTTGCTTATTGGCACTTAAATACCTGGTAGAAATAATGAAGAAATAACCATTGTTGAAATGAAGAAATATCGATCTATAAGCTGATACCTTTCCACCAAGTCCCACTATATAACCAACTAGCATTCCATTGTTTGGATAATCTAGGAAAAATCAGGCATATCAAATGCCATGAATATTTACATATTTTTATATACCAGTATCCTGTCTTCACTCAATTTTTGTAGATTTTCATTGATAACCAGAGTTTTGAAAGGAAAAGATGCAGTTTCAAAAGGATCAAGATAGCCAGAAATTATTTTGCTACCTTAGTGCAATTTGAATCAAGTTCACTAGGGAATAGGACCCAGCTCAACCACGTTTCTTTATGAAATTGTCTAAATTTAAGAAACAGAATGCAGGATGTATTCCCTTAGTGTTTTCCTATAATTGAAGATTTGGAGTTAAGAGTCTGGAAAAATGAAAACCATAGTAATCTTTGAAAGATTGGTGATCCTTACTAAAAGATAATGCAACCAACAGCTAATTGTTTCTTACTTCTTTGTGAAAGCCATTAGAAAACATGGTGCTTTCTCTGCCCCATGATCCCTTTTGTCTCTGACTCTTTTTCTTTAGATCTCAGTATAGACATTGCTTCTTTGAGGAAGACCACCTAGCCAAGCCACTGTTTTTCAGCCATCAACATGGGCCTAAGAGTCTTTGTTCCTACACTCCTATAGAGCCCTATGAATACCTCTATTTTAAGACTTATTGATAGATCATTCTATCTCCTCACTTGGGTATAGATACACACACACACTCCTAAGTTCAGGGACTGCAATTTGTTCAATCACTATTCTATTTTTAGTGCCTAGAGTTTGTTTGGAACAAAGTACATGGCAATAAATAATTTGATGACAAAATGTTAAAAAAGAAAAAAGTTGTACAATTATCTGTACACACTTGAGCATAGTTATATCAAATATATATGTTTAGTAAACTATCAGATGAAGATCAAAAAATCATGTTATTACTTTCATGGATGTATAACACAGAAGAGAATATTTAAATATATGAAGAAAAATGTGATAAAGTATGTTACAAAATTCTGGTAAAAGCAATAGAAAACTATTTGTTTTCAAATTATTTTATTTCTATAAATTCATGGGATGCAGTGTAATAATTTGTTATTTTTATACAGTGTGTAATGAGCAAATCAAAGAAAGTTAAAATTTCCATGTCCTTACAAGGTTTTTTAAAACTTTTATTAACAGATATTGTACATTTATGTTGGTTTCAGTAGGATATTTCAATATGGGGATTAAATATGTACTAATAAAATAATAATAAACATTTCTATCTCCCTATCATTATTTTGTACCTGTATCAAACTTTTTTCTTCAAGTTATTCATAAAATGTATAATTTTGTGAACTATAATCCTTCTACTGATCACTGATTATTAGAATTTATTTCTTCTGCCTATGTTTGGGTACCTCTTTCCGCCCTTCTTAGCCTCTAGTCATAGCATATGAATTTTAACATCCACATATGAGAGGGAACAGGTGGAATTTGTCTTAGAAACCTATAACCTGCTGAAAGAAAAAAAATATAATTTAAGACTTGTACAAATTATTCCATTGAAAAGATATTGACTGCAAAATATTTAAGTCACACATTGACAAATGATGCATTTAATTCTTTGAGGCTTTAGTTAGGACAAATAAGAATAAGAATCTAGTGTGGAAAAAGTCTTTGCATCAGGCTGTAAGAAGCCAAGAACAGGAAGAATGATCTAGACAAGTCACTTATTCACAGGGCCTTAGTTTGTATAGTAAAGGGTATAATAATAACACCATCTGTCTGCCTGACTACATGTTAGATTTGTCATATAAGTGACCTAATTTCCTTTTGTTGCTTGGTGCTTCTTACTCAAGATTCAAGAGTCACATCAAATGTCACCTTCATAGTAGGGTCTCCCCTGAATTTCCTAGCAAAGTTATCACATTCTACCCCTGATTCTCCTGTCTTAGTCTGTGCCACTGTACTAGAATTTGCAATGTTTTAAATATATTACCTGTTTTGCTTCTCAATTTGTATGATGGATGAAAGAGTGGACATATGACTAATTGAATGAACATACTGTGGTAGCAAATAATTTAGAAATGTAAAGAGTTGGGAAAATAAGCAAAATAGTATTTAAGTAGTGCTTATGCTGACCTTACTGAATAAACACCAAGATCCACAAAAGCACCCCAGCCTATCCACAAGCAGATGCTACTCATTACACAGTGTAAATTTTCCATCATTTTATTCTGGTGAGGGAGAAGAGTAGTTATGTTCAAAAACACAGATTCTGGGGTCAAATTGGCTAAGGTTAGAATTTGCTCTGCCACCTACTACCTGTATGATTTTATATCAATTTTCACCTTCTTATTTCCTTCATTTGTAAAATAGAGCTAACAATGCCTACTTCTCAGATAGTTGTCATTATAAATTAAATGAAATAATTTATACAATGTATTTAGCATCAGGTATGGCATAGATACTCAGTAAGTGGTACTTTTAAAAATAATGAATAAAATGGCTAATTTTTAAGACCTTATTCACCCATTAATCAAATATTTGTTGAGTTTCTATTAAATACTCAACACTGTCCTGGGAACTAGAAATAGTGTTTTAAAAAGCAAACCAGATTCCTGCCCGGTATAAATTTACATTTTACAGTACAAAGAGATAAACAATAAAGAAATGTATTGTGAAGAAATAGTGCAATATCAAAAAGAATACAGAATAATAAATGTCCGGAAACACACTGTACTCTTAGATCAAATCCAGTTGACTGTACAAAGATGGAGACAGAAGATGAATGAGGTCAGGGATTTGATACTTGCTGGTATTTTTAGGGTCAGGTAGTAGGACCTTTCCTGGTACAGTTGGAATTTCCCATAACCACTTGGGCACATGGGATTGTGGAAGAGTAGGCTAAATAAATATAAGGAAAAAAAGAGGTTGTACAATCATACTTAAAAGCAACGTTGTGTCTTTGTGAGTTTTATTTATAGTATTATTGTTAGTGAAAGTGAACATTAAAATGTATAAACTCCAGATGAAAAGATCAGTTGCCTACTAGCATAAGGTAACAGACGTATATCAGAGTAGGCCAACCATACCTAAAAACATTTTTTGGTGTCTTTCTACATACAGGCTGAGATTAGAGGACAATATTTTAATTCTTAATCTTCAAAGCAACAGTAAAATAGATTATTGAAAATCAAACCGGATCTGCTTTGTTGACTTTTTTAAAGAGAGAAAGATAAGTGGGTTTTAGAATTTCTAGACAAAGACCAATCTGGGTAGCTGGCTGTTCTCTTGGACTGGCCAATTGTTCTGAACTGATTCTGTAGGCCTAGGGATAAGGACATTGATTCCACCTAGAGTCAGCAAGTTTCAACCCTAAGCTTGGTAAGATCGGCCTCCCACTACACGGGTAAGAAAAGTTTTGAAAGATTTCTTGACACAAGGACGGCAAATGGAGACTCAAAGAAGAGGCTTTGTCTAAGAGACAGAGCTGTTGGAATAGTATCATGGAAAACATTGTATCTTGGAGACAGAAAGCTCCTAGGTGCTAAGAATTTAAAGGGATACATTTGAATTAATTTATTATCAAACTATTCTAGCTTTCTTGATTTTAGAGTTTAATATTTAGTGTACTGTTCCTCGAGTTATATACTCTAAGAATTTTGTGATTATTAGAAATTGCTCAACGTTTTTAAAGGAAAAAGGTAAAAGAATTATTTTTCCTAAAATTCAAGAATTTTATTCTTTCTTTGGACAGTGTCATAAAGAAATGACATTAAACTAAACCAAAACAGAAAAGTCAGAAATTATTGTCCATATTTAAGACTCTTACTTTCCCATATATATATATATATATATATACACGTATATATATATATATGCATATATATATATATATATATCTTCACTGAAACTTAGATGTCTTCTGGAACAGTAGAAAACTATATACTTGTCTCTTCTGTAGATAAGTGTATTGTTAAAAGGTATATCAAATACATTTGCAAAATTAATCATGTTATACTCATGGAATTCTATTTAAACAAATAAAAATGAAACAGAATGCATCTTTTTTATCTTTCTATTTTAATGTAATACAAGTAGACATTAATAAATATTTAAAAAATAGTTCTATGAAAAATAATTTTTCATGACAAAAATAATTAGAGGATAACAATGGTAAATACACTGTGTATCATGATCCTAAAAGAATATATAATATATTTCTTTTTATTTCACAAAATCTATTATACATTTTGGTCCTTATTTATACTTTCAGTTACTCATACCAGAGAGACAATGTGATATTTACACATAACTGTTTGATTTATTTCACTTGAGTATGGTTTCAAGGTGCATCCATTTACCTAGAAATGTCTATTATATATTTTTTAAAAATCTTTTTTATCCATTCATCAATTGACAGGTATTTGAGTTGTTTCCAAGACTTAGCTATTACAAACTCTGCTACTATAAACATAGGCATGCATGTATCGCTGTGATATGATGCTTTTAATTTGGGGGGGAAGATATCCAGAAGGGGGAGGGTTGGGTCAATTGGGACTTTAATCCTAGTTTTTTGAGGAATCTTCACACTGATTTCCAAGGCAGCTGCACCAGTCTGCACTCCCACAACTGTGGAGAAGTGTTCCTTTTCCCGTGAATCCCCTCCAGCATTTGTTATTGGTTGATTTCTTGATAGCAGCCATTCTTTCTGGGATAAGGTGGAATCTCAGCATTGTTAATTTGCATCTCTTGAATGACCAGTGATGTTGAACATTTTCCTATGTATTTATTTGCCATTTCTACTTCTTCATCTGAGAAGTGTGTATTCATCTCTGATGCTCATTTTTGGATTGGGTCTTTAAATCTGAGGGGTCTGATTTTTTTCAATTCTTTATATGTTCTAAATATTAGTCCTTTTTCTGAGGAACCACTGGCTAAATTTTTTTCCTATTGTGTGGATTGTCTTTTCACTCTGTTGGTGATTTCTTTTGTTGTGCAAAAGCTTTTTCATAATATGAGATCTCAGTTGTTGATTCTTTTGTAGTATTTCCCATGTGGCCTGGGTTTTTTCCATGAAGTTTTTGCCTGCACCTATGTGCTCAAGAGTTCTGCCTATTCTCTTCCAGTAGATTTAGTGTTTCTCCTTTACTATTTAGATCTTTGATCTGTTTTGATTTTAGTTTAGCTCATGGAGAGAGACATGGGTCTAATTTTAGTCTTTGACACCTAGAAAGACAATTTTTACAGCACCATTTATTAAAGAGGCTATCGTTCTTCCAGTGAACATGTTTGGCCCCTTCGTCAAAGATAAGATGGTTGAATATGTTTGGGGTTGTTTCTGCATCTTCTAACCTGTTCCATTGATCCTCAGGTCTGGTTTTTTTGGGGTTTTTTTTTTTGGTTTTTTTTGGTTTGTTTGTTTGCTTTTTGTTTTGGTCAGACCATGCTGTTTTCATCCAAGTAGCTCTGTAGTATAACTTCAAGTCAAAAATTGTGATATCCCCTGCCTTGCCTTTATTGTCCAGAATTGTTTTTGCTATTCTAGGTCTCTTCTGATTCCAAATGAATTTTAGGAATGATTTCTCTACTTCTGTGAGTTATGCTAATAATATTTTGATTGGGATTGCATTAAATCTGTATAATAATTTTGGAAGTATGGCCATTTTCACTATGTTAGTTCTTCCTAACCACGAGTAAGGGATATCTTTCCATTTTCTGATATCCTTTTCCAGAATACTATAATTTTCAATGTAAAGATCTTTTACTTCTCTTGTGGGATTGATTCATAAGTATTTTATTTTTTTCAGTGCTGTTGTGAAAGGTGTTGCTTCCTTAATTTCTCAGTGAGTTTGTTATTTGTGTACAGGAATGCTATAAGTTTTTGAGTGTTCACTTTGTATCCTGCTATGCTATTGAATTTAGTCATTAAATCTAGCAGATTTTTGGTGGAGTTCTTTGGGTCTTCTATGTAGAGTATCATGTCATCCACAAATAATGATAATTAAACTTCTTCCTTTTCTATCTTTATTCCTTTTATTTCTTTCTCTTGTCTAATTGTTCTGACTAATGTTTCCAGACCTATATTGAATAAGACATCTCTGGTGGACATCTTTAGTGGACATCTTTGTCTTGTTCCTGACTTTAAAGTGAAAGCTTTCAGATTTTAACCATTTAGCATGATGTTGGCTGTTGATTTGTCATAGATGGCTTTTATCAGATTGAGATAAAGATCATCTATTCCAATTTTCTGTTGGGTTCTTGTCATGAATGGGTGTTAGACTTTGTCAAATGAATGCATCTTATTTTATCATATTTTGTTAAACAGGAGTTATTTAAAACATGAAGTCAGTAGTCAAGTAAAGTTAAATTGATTGTTTAATCAAATTATATTATCTATTAATCTAATTTTACTATGGTATAATGACTTGGTTTGATATCTTGAGAAAAACACATATCAAGACATTATATCTGCAAGTTTTTCAATTAATTCAAGTTTTACTTGATTTAGCTAAAGGTTAAAACCAAATAAATTTACTTATACACATGTCAGCCTTTATGATATAAATGGGAATAAACCATACTTTAGTTTAAAAGGCTTTTCCAGTATCTGAGGTATTTGCGACAGTTATGCCAACAGGTCATTTCTTTTTTTTTATTAAATTTTTTTATTGGTACATTGTAGGTATACAACACAATGACATTTCTCATTTGGAATTGTACCTTTACATGATGCATCTTGGTTCTTGTTTTTTCCCCATTCCTAGTCCTCCCTTCACCCCCTCCACCCTTCCCTATTTACAAAGATTTTATTTCTATTTTTTCCATTTCTCTTCATTTTTCCTTTCCCTTCTTTCCTTTCCCCTGCCCCTCCTACTACCCCTACCCCTTTGGACCTTTTCTTCCTATTTTGCATTATCAATTATTCATTCTAATCATTGGTACATTTTAGGTATACAATATAATGACATTCATCATTGGAAATTTGCACCTTTACATAGTCTCTCTTGGTTCTTATTTTTCACCCTTGCCCAGCCCTCCCTTCAACCCCTCCAGTCCTCCCTATTTACAAAGATTTTGTTCCTATTTTTCCATTTTCTCATATTAATCCCATTCCCTTCTATCCTTTCCCCCAGCCCTCCCACTTCCTTCCCCTTTGCCCCTTTTCTTCCTATTTCACATTTACCTATTATACATTTAGTCCTTATTTACACTTTCAGTTTCTCACACCAGAGAAACTATTCGGTATTTATACATATGTGTCCTATTTATTTCACTTAAGAGTATCGCCTCAATGTTCATCCACTTAGCTATAAATGTCTCTAATTTCTCATTTTTTATGGCTGAGTAGTATTCCATTTTATAAAAAAAAGCACATTTTCTTTATCCAGTCTCCAGTTGATGGGCATTGGGGCTGTTTCCAAGTTTTAGCTATCACAACTGTGCTGCTATGAACATGGGTGCACATATATCACTGTGGTATGATTCTTTTAATTCTTTGGGGAAGATCCCCAGCAGTGGAATAGTGGGGTCAAATGGGACTTCCAGTCCTAGTTCTTTAAGGTATCTCCATACTGATTTCCACAGTGGTTGCACCAGTCTACACTCCCACCAGAAGTGGAGCAGGGTTCCTCTTTCCCCACAGCCCTGCCAGCATTTGTTATTGGTGGATTTCATGATAGCAGCCATTCTTTCTGGGGTGAGGTGGAATCTCAGCGTTGTTTTCATTTGCATCTCTCGAATGACCAGTGATTTTGAACATTTTTTCATGTATTTATTTGCTATTTCTACTTCCTTGTCTGAGAAATGTCTGTTCATTTCAGATGCCGATTTTTGGATTGGGTCTTTAAATTTGGGAGGTCTGATCTTTTTAAGTTCTTTATAGATTCGAGATAGTAGACCTTTGCCTGAGGAAGAGCAGGTGAAGATTTTTTCCCACATTGTGGGTCCGACATGTCTTTTCTATTGACCTCCTCAATCTCATGTGTACTCTTCAAATATAAGGAATTTTGAAGTAAGGAAAGCTTCTGCTTACAGATACAAAAGTTCAAAATTTGAATACATTTGGACTTTCTTTTTAATCCAAAAGATGATTTATTTTATCTCAGTTGTATACAAAGCCGCTTTCAAGGATAAAGAAAGAATAATAAATAGTGTCTCTTCAAAAGCTGCAAAATATCCATGATCCATAGTTGATTTTATTTGGGACTCTACTCAGTAAGTGAAATGTAAGACAAGGTACTTTACTTTGACGTCTTTGCATTCTTCATTCTCATGGTTCCATATCCCTTTAGGGGATATTACAAACCTCCACTTGGTGATAAACATACTTTCAGAAACATTAATCCCATTAGTCAACCTTATTTGTTCTTTAACAATAATTGATTTTCCCCCACTCCATATTAATCAAAATCAGTCTCAAAATTTCAAGCTTTTATTGGGAAAGAGCTAAAACAATAAAGAATGAAGAGAATAGGGTCCATTTCCTAGCCTAGACCCACCGACCTCCCTGACCCTAATGGCCTCCATTATTTTCCTTTTTAAATCTCTCCTCCTCTATTTACTCCTTTTTATTTTACTGGTAGCATGGGGATTAAAATAAACAAGTATTTAAAATCTGATCAGTAGAAACCAGAAAGGATGTTTAATAGTTTTTCCCAACATATTGGACAGAATGTATATTTCTGCCAATTAGTGAATCCATTTCTTAGTGATCTCCAAAACAAGAAGTTTTGACCAAAGGGACAAGAACGTTGTCTCTCTCTTCAGGAGAACCCCAGAGGGAAATGGAATTGGATAAAGACAAAAAGTCAGACTCCGGATTTAAAACCTAAAAGCAATCCTTGGGCTAATAAATTCACAGTGCCAAACATTTTTTAGAGTCCAATGAAGACAGTAAGACAATAATAGTTGATATTTTGATGAACTTTGAATATTACATTAGCAGAGGCTGAGAATAATCTTTAAAGAACACTAATATCCACGAAATATCTACCATCCCAGCACAAAGTAGCAAGAGACAAGAATCAATGACATGTTTAAGAGGTGTGGTGGATTAACTACTGGTCAACTTGGAATGCCCAGCTGAACTGAGTCAGTGTGGTTCAAGGTGTGGAAGACCACTGAGAATTGCTGTCAAAGACATAGAAAGAGAACTGGAGAGGAAGATGGTAGGCTATTGATTTTCCTGGGGAGGCTCACCACAGCTGGTTTTCCTGATGCAAACTTGGCTGCTCTCATCATCAGAGGAGCTCAGGTCCTCACTGTTGCTGGGATTGGCTGCTGTTCTTGTCAGGGGAGCTCTGGTCTGAACCAGGAAGCTAATCCCTCAGCCTGGTGGCACAGATTCTTTACCCCACTGGGGGAGGCTTTCTGGCTTCCACCACTGTCTTTTGGGCCTTCTCTGGTGCAGATCTTCCATGCGGACTTGTGTGAAACATTGCTGTGGTATCCAGGCCCCTTGGCCAGATTCTCTGGATCTCTGTGTGTGGACAGATCTCTTGCAATCCTCTGCATTTGACTTTCCGGGTGAATATTATAAAATAATTCTATAAATTATGTGTCCTGTGTTGAATGTATTCTTTTGCAAACTCTGACTACAAAAGAGAGTATTCCTGAGTGAATACACAGAAAATACTATTTTTGAGCACTGAGATTAAAGACTCTTTTAGATAAGCAGAGTTGAATGTTGACAGTGGAATTCTGAAATATAATTGAATATAAATGTGCTTTAATGTAACCTTTTATGGAATTCTTATGCCAGAATTTGTAGCCCTTTAGGACAAATAGGTTTTTGTTAAATATCTTGCCAGATTTTTTAATACTTCGGTAACCTCACCTGAGCAAATTAATTTCTTAATATTTAAATCTTATCTTGGTTTTATGTACTTTCCTAAATTGATCTTATTGTCCCTATCTCCAAATCCCACCTTCTAATTTTGCTTCCTGCTTTTTATCTGCACTTTGTACTCTGGCTCCTGAAAATCAACCAATTTCTTTTTTTAAATTTATTTTTATTAGTATATGTGTGTAGTACATAATGATCATACGCATTATGAGGGATCTGTACATGTACATAACACATTTTAATTCCTTTTTTGTTCCCTTCCTTTTCTCTCCCCTCCCTCTAATCCTTCTTCCCTTCCCCATTTATAAAAACTCAATTTCTACTTTTTCTTTAATGCTTTTTTAAAAAATGCTTTTCTCTTCCTTCCCTCCCCTTTTTCCCTATCTCTTGTTCCCCTTCTCATTTGAACAAGTTCCTCCTACTTTCTAATATCTATCTTCCAATTTGCTCTTTATTTACACTTTGGGTTTCTCACCCAAGAGAAACAATACAATATGTATACTTGTGTTTCTGATTTATTTCACATAAGATTATGACCTTGAGGTGTATCCATTTACCTAAAAATGTCTCAACTTTATCATTCTTTATGGCAGAGTAATATTCCATTGTATATAAATACCACATTCAACCAATCAATTTATAATGTCAGGGATAAATGAAGAAAAAGTTAAACTGCCTAAGAAAATAATGATTATAAGTCTTAAAACTAAAGTTTTAGATAAATTAGAGCATAAAGTGTGAGTTAAACAAACCTTAGGTAATATTGTGTTTCTCTCTCTTCAAAAACTAGGAGTATCTCATTTGGATACTTTTCCCTTAAATCACTTATGTTGGAAGTCCTCGTCTATAGGAGGCTCAAAGGTGCATGAAAGTCTTCATTACTAAGAGTTGTACCTTCATCATCTCTCAGCCTCCTGAGTTTCCCCTGGGAACCTATCTTAAACAGTGGTTCGTGAGGCCATTTTGCAAATGTAATAGGCAATTCAAACTTTCTTATCAAATGAGATAAAAAAATTTAGTTAAAGCCAAGTGGAAGTTAACTTGTGGTT
This sequence comes from Heterocephalus glaber, assembly GCF_053883595.1. Taxonomy (NCBI): domain Eukaryota; kingdom Metazoa; phylum Chordata; class Mammalia; order Rodentia; family Bathyergidae; genus Heterocephalus; species Heterocephalus glaber. The sequence continues at coordinate 37,976,207 of NW_028258320.1, read as the reverse complement.
TGAATATACGCTCCAGGAAAATATGCCTATCAGAAATTCAATTGAGAACTCATTTTTCCAATTCACTAGTTCTTAAACTTTTTGTTTTCAAGAATCTTCCATTCTTAAAATTATTAGGACCTTCAAAACTTTCTGAGTTATGTCCCTCTCTGGTAGAGATAGAGAGATAGATAGAAATCAGTGAGACAAGTGACATTGCTTTATAGTTTTGTAAATCTTAATGTCTGGCTTAACAGAAAAGTGGAGTTTCATATTTGTGTCTTTATTCAATCTATTGCAGTATCATGTGCCATCTAGGTTCACAGAAAACTACACTGTATACTGATGACAGAATATGAGTGATAAAAGCCAAATAATGTTTTTATAATAAACAAAAAAACCACTTTTGTTTATTATAAATTTCCATTACTAACTAAATGATTCAATACTTGTTTGTACATCACAGAGTTAGTTAGTCCCACTGGCCTACCATATCTCCATGACTGAATTCAAATATTAATGTTTGTTGGGTATCAAAGAATTGGTTCCATTACAATTACCTAGAATCTAATATAAAAGGTAATCATTAATCATTTCTGATGCTGGATTATTGGCATCCACTTGTCATCACCATTATTTTTTTCTAACATTGTTTTTTAATTGGAAGGAGGAGTCTTGGTTACTTAGAAATAAATAATTACAGGTGCTGAGCCATTACAAAAGGAAGGAACTCTGTAACAAGGAGGCTTGCTAAAGGTCACTGGTCAGAGTTATTAGTAGAAAAGCCAAGTCTAGAAATTCAAGTAAGCTCCACTCTGATGCTCTTTCCAGAATTCCCAGAAGCATAAATCCCTTTTCTTGAGAGGGAAAATAAACCACAAATGAATAGAGTACATTGTATTTTGGTATATAATACATATATATGTACAATATAAGTTCAAGTTGAGTGCTGTGTCATCTATCATCAGCGTAGTGCTCCCCTACCCCTCTCATTCTTTCTTTGACTTGCTCATTTTCTTCATTTACAGATCACTTTCAATATTTCTAACCCAGTGTCTTCTTAAATTCCATTACCAGATATGCAACTGTCAATTTGGAGTCTAATTTTGATTCTGTTGTCTATTATTTGTAGGATCTTTGCAAGTTATTTAACTGCTATAAACTCAGTCTCCCAGCTTTGAAGTAGAAGTGTTATTAACTGATTCAGAGTATAAGAATTCAGTGAGATAATGTATGTAAAGCACTTTGCATATAAGAAACATTCTTTTAACGTAGATACTGTGATCTTTTTATTAAGGTTTTCTTACTGGAAGACATGCATTGTTCTGTTTCTATAAATGTGTATCACACTGTCTTGAAGTTCTTAGTTTACTTGTCTTCAAAATACCTGCCGAACTGGATACAGGAAGTGAATCCTATAAGATACTTTATACCATGGGTTAACCATTGAGATATATACACATAGAAAAAAAAATCAGTGAATGTTTGAAAAATAAACGGGGAAAGACTGTTGAAAATGATGACACATGATATCTATAGTAAGGTTTTTTAAACCTGAGATTATATAAAAATCTTTTCCATGCTTTCTTGAAGCTGGAAGTTAATGTTTAAGTAACCTCAGAGATCACACTCATAACCAACTGTTATTCATTGAAAGTTAATCAAGGAGTGATGTCTCCACCCTAAAACTGGATCTGAATATTAGGGGACTTTGGAGTAGAAATCAAAAACCTACTTTTTTTTTTGGTGGTACCAGAGATTGAAATCAGGACCTTGTGCTTGTAAGGCAGGCGTGGTGCCACTGAGCTAAATCCCTGGCCCTAAAAGCCTACTTATTTTGAAAGAATGAAATAATAAAAATCAGAACAGAAATTAATGAGATTGTGGGCTGGGGATTTAGCTCAGTGGTGCCACCACCTGCCTCGCAAGCGCAAGGTCCCGAGTTTGATCCCTTGTACCAAAAAAAAAAAAAAAAAAAAAAAAAAAAAAAGAAAGAAAGGAAGGAAGGAAGGAAGGAAGGAAGGAAGGAAGGAAAGAAATTAATAAAATTGAAACAAAAAATACAAAGTATTAATGAATCAAAGAGTTGGTTCTTTGGAAAGCTGAATAATATTGATAAATCCTTAGGCAAACTTACCAAAAGAAGGAGAAAGAAGGGTCAAATTAATAAAATTAGAGATGAAAAGCCACATCACAACAAACACTACTGAAATTCAGAAGATTATTAGATAATATTTTGAAAACATATACTCTAATAATTGGAGAATCTTGAAGAAACAGAGAAATCCCCAGACACATATGACCCCCCAAATTGAACCAAGAAGTTATAAAACTTCTAAATAGATCAATACAAGCAATTCATGCAGCAATCAAAACTTTACCAAGAAAAGCCCAAGACTTAATGACTTCACTATAGAGTTTTACCAGTCATTTAGAGAAGAATTAATGCCAATGTTCCTCAAGCTTCTCCATGTAGTAGTAGAAAGGGAAAGAATGCTTCAAAACTCATCCTATGAAGCCAACATTACTCTGAAACCAAAGATAGATAAGGAGTCAAAAAAAAGGATTATAAACTAGTATTCTTCATGAGCACAGATACAAAATTCTCAACAGCATTCTTGAAGAGAGAATTAAACAAATTATTTAAAAGATTATACACAATGGTAAATCATTTTCCTCACAGGGATGTAAGTACAGCTTAGCACATGTAAATCAATAAATGTAATACACTATATAAAGTCAAGGATAAAAATAAAATGATAATCTAAATAGACACAGAAAAAGAAATCAACAAAATTTAACATCTCTTCATAAAAAAAACCTTGATGAAAGTAGATATGAGGATTTTACCTCAAACAGATAAACATTATATATGACAAATCCATAGCCAACATCATATTAAATGTGGAAAAACTGAAAGTATTTCCTTAAAAATCATAAATGAGATAAGAATGCCCAATCTCACCACTCTGATCAGTATAGGGCTGGAAATTTATCCAGAATAATCATGCAAAAGAAAGAACTAAAGGGAGATGAATAGGGAGAAGTCAAATTATCCCTATTTGCAGATAAATGAATATGTACTTAGAGACTCAAAAAACTCCACCAGGAGACTAAAGAACTACTAAACCAATTCAGCAAAGTGGCAGGATGTGAAATCAAAATACAAAAACCAATGGCATTCCTGTACACTAATACTGAACCCACCAAGAAAGAAAAGCAGGGAAATAATTCCATTCACAATGGCTTCAAAAATTCTAAATACCCAGGAATAACCTAACCAAGGAAGTGAAAGACTTCTATAATGAAAATTACAAAATTCTGAAGCAAGAAATTAAAGAGGACATTAGAAAATGAAAAAAGAAATCCTTTGTTCATGGAATGAAAGAACTAATATCACAAAAATGGCACTATTGGGCCAGGGATTTAGCTCAGTGGTTTTGCCATCTGCTGCGCAAGCACAAGGACCTGAGTTCGATCCCTGGTACTAAAAAAAAAAAAAAAAAAAATGGCTCTATTACCAAAAATATTATCAAAAGCAAAAAATAAAGTCTTTTCCTACACCAATGTCTTCAAGAGTTCTACCTGACCCCTGTTCCAGCTGGTTCAGTGTTTCTATTTTAATATTAAGATCTTTAATCCATTTCAATTTTAGTTTAGTGCATGGTGAGAGGTATAGGTCTAGTTTTAATCTTTGGCAGGTTGAAATTCAGTTTTTCCAACACCATTTATTAAGGAGGCTATCTTTCCTCCAATGAGGTTGGTTGGCTCCTTTGTCAAAGATGAGGTGGCTGAGTATGTCTGGAGTTGTTTCTGCATCTTCTAATCTATTCCTCTGATCCTCGGGTCTGTTTCTTTGCCAGTACCATGCTGTTTTTATCACAGTAGCTTTGTAGTAAAGTTTCAAGTTGGGGATTGTGATACCCCCTGCCATGTCCCTGTTGCTTAGAATTACTTTTGCTATTCTAGGTCTCTTCTGGTTCCAAATTAATTTTTGGTTTTTTTCTCTAGTTCTGTGAAATATATTGTTGGAATTTCAATTGGCATTGCATTAAATCTTTACTTTTTTATAAAATGGAGTACTACTCAGCCATAAAGAATGAGAAAATAGAGATATTTAGAGCTAAATGGATGCATATTGAGGACATACTCAAGTGGAATAAATAGGACACATGTGTAAATATCAAACAGTTTCTCTAATGTGAGAAACTGAAAGTGTAAATAAGGATTAAAATGATTAAAATGAATAATTGATAATTTGAAATAGGAAGACAAGGTCCAAAAGAGTAGGGGAAGTGGGAGGGGAAGGGGAAAGGAAAAAAAGGAAACAAAGCCTTAGTAAATAGAGAAGGGGGGTGGGGAAATGAGCACAGAGAATGGGGAAAAAATAAGAACCAAGATACATCATGTACAGGTACAAGCACTCAATGATAAATGTAAACATATTGTATACCTAAAATGTACCAATAAAAGAATTTAAGCAAAAAAAAGCAAAAAATAAGATAGACTCAGAAAGTCAAATGTCACACATTCTCTTTCATGAAGGTGGTAGAGATTGAAAACAAAGAAGACATGTACTATGCTTGTACCATTTCTCCAAATTGAACATTACTATTTTGTATTACAAATTTGCACTAAAACAACAACAAAAAAATCTCTACCTGTTCTTTGACTCTAAGGCTTTTCTCATGAGGAATTTAACTGAGACTGTTTAGACTAATAAATAAACAAGATAACATAGGACTTTATGGGTCATATTTAGGATTTGTAGTTTTATCCTAAGAACAAAGGAAGGTTTGAATCATATTAGGGAGGGGATTGACAAGATTGTATTTGCTTCTGTTGGTAATGTGAGGAATGGCTCAGGGAAGGAAAACTGCTTATGGGGAAACTAGCTAGGAGGTTTTCTGGAACTTCAAGTGAAATATGATAGGAGTTGGCAAAGGATGATGTTATTGAAGAAAGATGGCAGATATGAAAGATATTGAGCAGGCAGAACCAACAGAACTTAATGCTTAATTAGAAATGAGGTGTTAAAGAAACAGAGATGTCAAGGATAATGATCAGATTCTGGCTGGAGCAGATTGTTGATGATGTGCTATTCACAGAGATGGATTCTCTGGAGGAATCAAGATTTAAAAGTAAGATGATAGATTTATCATGTGGTCTGTTTAGTTTGAAACACGTATAAGTCACTGTTTTAAGTCACTGAAGAGGCAGTGAGAGCTATTTGCCCGGCACTAAGAGACGAGGTTTGGGCAGGCGCAATAAATTTTGAAGTCATTTATTTAAAAGTACCTGAAGCCTTAAGAATAATTGCAATAATTTATGGAGAAACTCTAAAGCAAAAAGACAACCCACTACTTGTTCTTTAGTCACTTGACTTTATGATAACATAGAGCACAAAACAATAAAGAAACCTACAAATCCCATTTTCTAGTTTATTTTACAAATAAATGATGAGGTAAAATAATTTCTAAAAGTCATAGAGAACTATTTTTCACTTACTACTTGTACCATATAATGGTGACAAAATAAATCTTCAAATTCATCCACTGATGAGATTTGATTTTAATAATAACAATGAATCACAGGGTAGAATATAATTAGTCATTATAAAATTAGTAACTAGCCACAACTTTGGTCAGAGAATGATGTTAGACAGAACTCATGACAAAAGTACTGCGATAAGAATCAATCTCTTGGGGCAATTGTTGCAGTCTTTGTGGATTTGATTTTGATAAATTATACTACGATTAAACCTAGACTATTTTGTAGTAGGGCATTGAATACATCTTTGTATACAACTACAGAAAATCAAGGACATAGCTTTGATCACCACACTCACCTCCAAAGTACCTTTAGCTCAAATATGTAGGATAATCTTTTTATTACTTCTGATCTTTAAACATTCAAAGCATGAATCACTGGAAGCTTACATGAAGTTAAATTCTCCCTTCACACACCCACTTTGCAACCTCATTGCTAACCTTGGAACAAATTCCATAAATGAAAGGAAATTTCTACTCTTCTCCAAAGTTTATTGCTTGCATTCAAGTACCAGAACCTAACTAAATTATCTCTGTCCTTATTATTCAAAAAGCGTAGGAAATAGGAAACATCATCTGTGCAAGTAATATTTTGAACAGTGAGGTAGGTCATGAAGGTAGAAAGATTTGTCTTGCAGATTAAGTTGGAAAGTATCTATTTTCATTTCATTTTCTTTATTCTACTTCGTCTTCAGGCCACTCTGTTATCTAAAACTCTTTGTTCTTTGTCAGGGTCCACTGAAATATTTAAGAAAGAATATTTAAGCAATAAAAAAGAACTCATAATAATTAATAGATAATGATTGACCCACCAAGACCAAAAAGAAAAAGCATGGTGCTCCTTAAACAATATAATAATTTGCATAGTCATATATCAATTCTGATTTTCTTTTGCTATGTGCCAGGGGCACTTAACACACACACAACTTTGAAATGGAGCTTTTTAGAACACAGAAAAATAGGACCTTCCTGTATATTTTTGTGTCAGCAAATATATTTTTGTCACCTTGAAAGTTAATATTTAGTTTGATGGTATTCATTTAGCAAAACTATTTGCGAAGTCAAGTGTGGTAGTACATGACTGTAATTCCATCTCCTCAGGAAGCTGAGGTGGGAGAACTGCAAATTGTAGTAGACCCTGGGAAAAATAACAGGATCTCATCTAAAAATTAAATAAATAAATGGAAAAAAGTTAAATTATGCTTAGAAATCATCTAGACAAACTTCCTGTTTCAGAGATTGAAGTGGAGTTCAAAAGGTATATAGCTTGTTACTAGCATGGTCATAACTAGAATACAATTTGGTGACCTTTTTATTATATTGTATAATTCAGGATGACTAGAACATTATCAAAAATAAAATATAATGCTTTGAGAAGATATGAAAAAAATTGATGAAAGGAGAAAAATAATGAACATATTCAGTGAAAAAAATATCCACGGGTACAATACAGAATATGTCTAAAGGGCAGTTAACATAACCTTAAATTTTTCCTAAAGCCTATTGGGGGAAAAAGCCATGTATCTCAGCAAGTTATTGGCTAAAAGGTGAAGATAGGTTTATGTTGTGTGGGAAATTTTACCTGTGAAATTCACTGTATTTTCCTTGCTGGGTTGATAAGAAAGAGAAAGAAGGAAAGGAAGAAAGAAAGAGAGAGACAGAGGAAGAAGAGAGAGGGAGAGAGAGACAAAGAGAGGAGGAGGAGGAGGAGGAGGAAAATAAAAGATTTATTGTTGCACTTTTTAAATAGGCAGAGATGTTCAGTTCCTTTTGCTTCCAGTATGTTTTTATTTAATACTAAATAAAATGTTTAGTTTAGTGTGATCTCAAATTCCTAATAAAATAAAGGAAAATTGTCAGTTATCTTGAAGGTGTTTCTGTAAATAAAATATAAAACACAAATACAGTTTTGCAAAAGCTGCTGTCAGATTCTTTTGCTTAGCAATCCTCCATTTCACTGCTTCTATCCTTGTCTTCCACACGTTTTATTTTTCCTTCTTTCTCTTTCCTATGAACCCACGTACACAGATTCAGGAGGTTGTAATACCTCCAGAACCTTATGGAAGGAGATATGTTAAGAAAGTTATTTTAAAAAATAAAGCATAGCTATTGTTTTCACTTTAATCAGGAATTTGGGTATATATGAGGGGGTCAGCAAATTGTAACCAATGGGTCAATTCTTGCCCACTGCCTACATTCTTATAGCCTGTGAGTTAAAGAATGGTTTATGCATTTTTTTAAAAAAAATTTTATTAGTAAATTTTAGGTATATAATACATTTACATTTCTCATTGGGAACTTGTACTTTTACATGATATATCTTGGTTCTTATATTTTCCCCATTCCCTGCCCTCCCTTCATCCCTCCACCCTTCCATATTTACAAAGACTTTGTTTCCATTTTTTCCATTTCTCATAAATTTTCCTTTCCCTTCTTTCCTTTCCACTACCCCTCCCACTTCCCCTACCACTTTGGATCTTTTCTTCCTATTTTGCATTATCAATTATTCATTTTAATTATTGGTACATTTTAGGTATACAATATAATGACATTCACCATTGGAAATTTGCACCTTTACATAATCTCTCTTGGTTCTTATTTTTCCCCCTTCCCCTGCCCTCCCTTCAAACCCTCCATCTCTCCCTATTTACAAAGACTTTGTTTCCATTTTTGCATTTTCTCATATTAATTCCATTCCCTTCTTTCCTTTCCCCTAGCCCTCCCACTTCCACTTTCCCTTTGCCCTTTTTCTTCCTATTTCACATTATCTATTATACCTTCTAGTCCTTATTTTCACTTTCAGTTTCTCATGCTAGAGAAACTATTTGGCATTTACACATGTGTGTCCTATTTATTTCACTTAGGAGTATCACCTCAACGTGCATCCATTTAGCTATAAATGCCTCCAATTTCTTATTTTTTATGGCTGAGTAGTACTCCCTTTTATTAAAAAAACACATTTTCTTTATCCAGGCTCCAGTTGATGGGCATTTGGGCTGTTTCCAAGTTTTAGCTATTACAAATTTTGCTGCTATGAACATAGGTGCACATATATTACTGTGGTATGATTCTTTTAATTCTTTGGGGAAGATGCTGAGCAGAGAAATAGCTGGGTCAAATAGGACGTCCAGTCCTAGTTCTTGGTTGCACCAGTCTACAATCCCACTAGCAGTGGACCAGGGTTCCTATTTCCCCACAGCCCCGCCAGCATTTGTTATTGGTTGATTTCATCATAGTGGCCATTCTTTTTGGAATGAGGTGGAATCTCAGCATTGTTTTCATTTGCATCTCTTGAAAGACCAGTGATGTTCAACATTTTTTCATATGTTTATTTGCTATTTCTACTTCTTTGTCTGAGAAATGTCTGTTCATTTCAGATGCCCATTCTTGGATTGGGTCTTTAAATTTGGGAGGTCTGATCTTTTTAAGTTCTTTATAGATTTGAGATAGTAGACCTCTGTCTGAGGAACAGCAGGTGAAGATTTTTTCCCACATTGTGGGTTGTCTCTGCACACTGGTGGTGATTTCTCTTGCTGTGCAGAAGCTTTTTAATAAGAAGAGATCCCACTTGTTGATTGTTTGTGCTAGTCCACAGGCAACTGAGGTTTTGTTCATAAAATCTTTTCCTACACCGATGTCTGCAAGAGTTTTACCTAACCTCTGTTCCAGCTGGTTCAGAGTTTCTATTTTAATATTTAGATCTTTAATCCATTTTGATTTTAGTTTAGTGCATGGTGAGAGATATAGGTCTGGTTTTAATCTTTGGCAAGTTGAAGCCCAATTTTTCCAGCACCATTTATTAAAGAGGCTATCTTTCCTCCAGTGAGAAAGTTTGGCTCCTTTATTGAAGATGAGATAGTTGAGTGTGTCTGGCGTTATTTCTGCATCTTCTATTCTGTTCCACTGGTCCTCAGATCTGTTTCTTTGCCATTACCATGCTGTTTTTATCACAGTAGCTTTGTAGTATAGTTTCAAGTTGGGGATTGTGATACCCACTGCTGTGTCTCTGTTACCTAAAATTGCTTTTGCTATTCTGGGTCTCTTCTTGTTCCAAATGAATTTTCGGATTGTTTTCTCAAGGTCCATGAAGTATGCTGCTGGGGTCTCAATTGGAATTGCATTGAATCTGTATAGCAGTTTTGGAAGTATGGCCATTTTCACTATGTTAATCCTTCCTACCCAGGAGCAGGGGATGTCTGTCCATTTTCTGATATCATCTTCAATCTCTCTTTTCAGAGTGCCATAGTTTTCACAGAAGAGGTCTTTGATTTCCTTTGGTAGGTTGATTCCTAGGTATTTCAGTTTTTTGAATGCTATTGTGAAAGGAATTATGTGCCTTATTTCTCTCTCAGTGAGTCTGTTGTTTGTGTAGAGGAAAGCTATTGATTTTTGTGTGTTGACCTTGCATCCAGCTACTCTACTGAATTTAGTTATTAAGTCTAGAATACTTTTGGTGGAGGTTTTGTGGTCTTCTATATAGAGTATCATGTCATCTGCAAATAATGACAATTTGACTTCTTCATTACCTATCTTTATTCCTTTTATTTCTTTCTCTTGTCTAATTTCCATGGCTAATGTTTACAAAACTATATTGAACGAGAGTGGTGATAGTGGACATCCTTGTCTTGTTCCTGATTTTAGTGTGAAGGATTTCAGTTTTTGACCATTTAGTATGATACTGGGTGTTGGGTTTTTATAGTTGGCTTTTACCAGTTTGAGGTAGAGACCATCTATTCCAATTTTTTGTAGGGTTTTTATCATAAATGCATGTTGGATTTTGTCAAATGCTTTTTCTGTGTCTATGGAGATAATCATATGGTTTTTGTCCTTGGCTCTGTTGATGTAGTGTATTACATTGATTGATTTGCATATATTGAGCCATCCCTGCATCCCTGGGATGAATCCCACTTGGTCAGGGTGTATGATCTTCTTGATGATCTTCTCCATTCTATTTGCCATTATCTTATTAAGGATTTTTGCATCTATGTTCATTAATGAGATTGGCCTATAGTTCTCTTTTTTCGATTGGGTCTTTGTCTGCTTTGGGGATCAAGGTGATGCTTGCTTCCAAGAACTAACTGGGGAGTATTGCTTCCCTTTCAACTTCATTGAAGAGTTTAAACAGTAGTGGCAGTAGCTCCTCTCTAAATGTCTTATAGAATTCAGCAGTGAAGCCATCAGGACCTGAGCTTTTCTTAGTTGTTAAGTTTTTAATTACGTTTTCAATTTCATTGGTTGATATTGGATTGTTTAGAATTTTTAGGTCTTCTTCGATCAACTTTGGTAATTCATACTTATCTAGGAATCTGTCCATTTTCTTCTGGTTTTCCATCTTATTGATGTATAGATTCTGGAAGTAGGTATTGATGATCCTCTGGATTTCTGCTGGGTCTGTTGTAGTTTCACCTTTTTCATTCCCAGTTGCATGGATTTGGGCCGTTTCTTTACTTTTTCAGACAAGGTTGGCTAAGGGTTTATCAATTTTGTTGATTCTTTCAAAGAACCAACTCTTGGCTTCATTGATTTTTTGTATCATTCTCTTCGTCTCCATTGCATTGATTTCTCCTCTGATCTTTATAATTTCTTCCCTTGTATGAGCTTTGGGGTTGTCCTGCTCTTCTTTTTCTAGAAGCCTGAGGTTCAGCATCAGGTTGTTTAATTGGGCTTGCTCTGTTTTCCTAATATGTGCTTTCACTGCTGTGAATTTCCCTCTTAAGACTCCTTTCATTGCATTCCATAGATTCCAATATGTTGTATTGTCATTGTCATTTAATTGAAGGAACTTTCTGATTTCTTCTTTAATTTCCTCTGTGACTCATTCGCTATTCAGAAGTGTGTTGTTCAATTTCCACGTGTTTATGAAATTTTTGCAGTTTCTTTTGCTATGGATCTCCAATTTCATCACACTATGGTCCGTTAATATACAGGGGATAACTTCAATTCCTTTTGCATTTACTTAAACATGTTCTATGAATGAGTATATGGTCTATTTTGAAGAATGACCTGTGTGCAGCTGAAAAGAATGTGTAGTCTGATTTTGTGGGATGAAACACTCTGTAAACATCTGTTAAGTTCATTTGTTCAATCATTCGATTGAGTTCTAGTATTTCATTACTTATTTTTTGTCTAGTTGATCTATCTATTTGCAACAGTGGGGTATTGAGGTCCCCTACTACAATTGTATTTGTGTATATATGACTTTTCATGTCTGTTAGTATTTGTTTTGTATAGTTGGGTGCACTAGTGTTTGGTGCCTAGATATTTATTATTGTCCTCTCTTCCTTTTGGATTTTTCCCTTTACAAGGATGTAGTGTCCTTCTTTGTCTCTCTTAATCAGTGTTGTTTTGAAATCTACTTGATCTGAAATGAGGATAGCTACTCCTGCCTTTTTTTGGGTTCTTGTCACAAGGAGTATGGTTATCTACCCTTTAACTTTCAGTCTGTTTCATTTTGAATTAAGTGTGTTTCTTGTATGCAGCATATTGTTGGATTTTGGTTCTTGACCCATCCTACCAATTTATTTCTTTTGATAAGTAAATTCAGATCATTAACATTGATGGTTATAACTGATACATATTGAGTTATCATTGTCATGACTTTTTGTTTTTGTTGGATTCTCTCCCTTTACATTTAATTTCTTGTCAAGCCTGATGTGTTCATTCTTCTGTGCTTCCTGGGGCTGTGTTCCTCATTGTCTGTTCCTAGAATGTTGTCTAAAATGTTTTGGAGTGCTGGTTTGGTATTCATGAAGTTCCTAAGGTGCTCTTTGTCATGGAAGTATCTTATTTCTCCATCAATTTTGAAAGATAGTTTTGCAGGGTACATCAATCTGGGTTGGAGGCTGTTTTCCTTTAGGGCTTGGAATACATCACTCCAAGCTCTTCTTGCCTTGAAGGTTTGCGTTGAGAAGTCTGCTGTGATTCTGATGGGCTTTCCTTTGTATGTGATTTGTTTCTTTTTTTTAACTGCTTCTAGAATTTTTTTCTACTGTTAGGTTTCTGGAATCTTACCAATTATATGCCTATGTGTAGATTGTTTTTGATCAAGGCTATTTGGAGTCCTATATGCCTCACTTATTTGTATGTCAAGTTCTTTTCCCCTGCTTGGGAAGTTTTCTGCCATTACTTCTGTGAACAGTTTTTTAATGTCATCTGCACTCTCTCCTGTTTCTTCGTTGACTCCAATCAGCTTTACGTTATTCTTCTTTGCATCATCTAGCAGCTGCTGGATTGATTTCTCATTGTCCCTTACAATTTTGAAGCTATTTTTCTTTTCCTGGTTGCTAATTGCAATCTTTTCTTCTATATCTGAAATTCTGTCCTCACATTGGCTCATTCTGCTGTGTAGACTTTCAGTGGAGTTTTTCTCTCCTGGAAATCTATTTGCATCTGTTTTATGGATTCCATTTGTTTCCTATGTTGGGATTCCATCATGCTCCTCTGCTCCTCTCTAGATTTATTAATCATGTCTTGCACTACAAGCACAATCTCTGCTGTTATCTGGAAAATTATTTCTGATCTCAATTTTTCCAGATCCTCTTTTGTTGCCAGTTCAGGGAGCCCAGGTGGTTGAGTGTCAGAGTGTTCCATCTCATTTCCCTTTGGGGTTGCTCTAGGTGATCTGCAAGTTTGGTTTTGAGACTTGTTTATGTATCTTCTCATTTTGATGTGGGAGGGGGCGTGCTATTGACGCCTGCACTGCTCACCTCCTCTGGGCTGGGAGTGGTGGAATGGCAGCCTGGAAATGCCTTCCTCTGGGCTGGGAGCCGATTTTTGCATTTTTAAATGGTTAAAAGAAGAGCCATGTTCTGTGATGTTAAAACTATATGAAAGGTAAACTATAATCAATAGTTTTAATGAAACATGGACATTTCTGTTTGTTTGTGTGTGGCTATATTTTAACTACAATAAGAATTGAATAGTTGCAACACTGGCCATATAGCCAACAAAATCTTTTCATTATGAACATTTCAGAAAAATTTGTTTATCATTGATCTAAATGACTAATCATTACTGTGCTCCCTTCTCACCCCCATTCCAGAAGAAGATATTCAAGGTGAAGCTGAAGACTGGAACTCTTTCCATAGAAACAGGAGTGAACCTTCCTTCTTTCTTTCCCTTTTAATCCATTCAGGTGGCAAGCCTATTGGTTGGTGCCACTCACGTTCAGGGTTGGTCTTCTCTCTTCAGTAAATCCCTTCAGCCACACCCAGAATTATGCTTATTCAATTTATTTAGGCATTTCTTACTCAAATTGACATAATCAGTTAACTATTACATATGTGTAACAATTCCCCAAGATGAATACTATTATTATGCATCACAAATATAGACTAATATAGAAACCATGGTGAATAAAGGAAATTACAAAAAAAAATCCAAATGACATGATTTCACCATGTTTTATGGCTGAGTAGTATTATGTTGTGTATCAGTTAGTGGACATTTAGGTTGTTTCCATTTCTTTGCTATTGTGAATAGTGTTGCAGATGCCTCTTTGACACATCGATTGCATTATCTTTAGCTACATAATGGTAGTGGGTTGCTGGATCACATAACAATTCTATTTTTTTATTAAGTTTATTGGTACATTTTAGGTATACAATTTAATGACATTCTTCATTGGGAATTTGTACCTTTATATGATATATCTTGATTCTTATTCTTTTCCCCATTCCCCTGCCCTTCCTTCAACCCCGCCACCCCTCCCTATTTACAAAGACTTTGTTTCCATTTTTCCCTTTTCTCATATTTATTTCTTTCCCTTCTTTCCTTCCTCCTACCCCAATTCCCCTTCCCATTTAGACCTTTTCTTCCTATTTCACATTATCTATTATACATTTTGATCCTTATTTACACTTTCAGTTTCTCACACCAGAGAAACTATTCAACAGACTCACTGAGAGAGGAACTGGAGAAACAATCCTTTCACAATAGCTCCAAAAAAATGAAATATTTAGGAATCAACTTAACAAAAGAAATCAAAGACCTCTCTTCTGAAAACTATATCACTCTGAAAAAAGAGATTGAAAAGAATATCAGAATGGAAAGACATCCCTTGCTCCTGGGTAGGAAGAACCAATATAGTGAAAATGGCCATACTTCCAAAACTGCTATATAGATTCAGTGCAATCCCAATTGAAATTCCAACAGCATACTTCACAGGCCTTGAGAAAACAATCCAAAAATTCATTTGGGATAAGAGACCTAAAAAAGCAAAAGCAATTCCAGGAATCAAAGAGAAGGTAGGGGGTATCAAGTTGGGTATCCCCAACTTGAAACTATGCTACAAAGCTACTATGATAAAAACAGTTCTATTTTTAATATTTTAAGAAAATTCTATACTGTTTTCCATAATGTCTGTACTAATTTATATTTCCATCAACAGTGTGTAAGGATTCCCTTTTCTCCACACCTTTGGTGACATTTGTTATCTTTTGTCTTGCTAATCATAGCCACTCTAATTGGAATGAAATAGTATGTTCTAGTGCTGTTAATTTGCATTTCCCTGGTGATTAGTGATGTTGAGTGTTTTTGATACATCCGTTGGCCATTTGTTATATCTCCTTTTGAAAAATGTCTGTTTCAGTCTATTACCCATTCTAGGTGTCTATTTTTATGTTAATACCATGCAGGTTTAAGTACTACAAGCTGTGTAATGTAGTTTGAGATCCTGTTTCTGGCTTTGTTATTTTTACTTGAGATTATTTAGCTATTCAAGATTTTGTTTGTTTATTCATTCCATATGAACTTTAGGATTTTTTCAGTTCTTTGAAGAATGTCACCAGTATTCTGAAAGGGACCACATTGAGTCTGTATACTCATTTTAGTAATAAAGGCAATTTAGAAATATGATTCTTCTAATCCATAAATATAGAATATCCATGCACTTTTTTTGTTTCCCCTTCAATTTCTTTTGTACTTTATAATTTTTATTATAGAAATCTTTCACATCTTTTGTTAAATTTAGTATTTAATTTTGTAGTATTTTAAATGGTATTTCTTTCTTTATTTTTCTTTCAGATAATTTATTATCAGCATACGGCAACATTATTCTTTTTTAATCTTTTAACTTTGCTGGATTCATTTATTCTAATAAATCTTGTGCAGTTTTGGGAGTTTTCTATGTATAAGGCCATGTTACCTGTAAAGAGTGATAATTTTACTTCTTTTCTGACTTGGATATCCTTATCTTGTTTTAGATCTTAGAAAACTTTCAAATTTTCTCATTCAGTATAATGTTAGCTGCTGGCTTGTTATGTGTGGCTTCATTATATGTTGAGGTGTATTCCTTCCATGCCTAAATTTTTCATATTTTTTATCATTAAGGGATGTTGAATTTTATCAAATGCTTTTTCTACACCTACTGAGATGTCATATGATTTTTGTCCATCACTCTGTCAACATAGTGTATCATGCTTATTGATCTGCATGTGTTGAACCATCTTTGCATCCTGGAATGGATTCCTTTTGCTCATAGTAAATAGCATTTTAATGAGATTTAGATTTTTGTTTGCTGATATTATGTTGGTGATTTTTGCATCTATTTCATCACGGATATTGGCCTATAAATTTCTGTTTGTGTGTGTGTGTGTGTGTGTGTGTGTGTGTGTGTGTCTTTGCCTGGTGAGTATTAGGATAATGCTGAACTTAGAATGAATTTGGAAGAATTTCGTGCTCTTCAATTTTTGGAATAACTTTTTAAAAATGGGTATTAGTTCTTTTTAATGTTTGCTACAATTCAGAATTGACACTTTCATTCTGGGTTTTTGTTTGATGGAAGATGTTTTATTGTTGATTTAACCTCACTAATTGTTATTGGTCTGTTCAGGTTTTCTCTTTTCTCATTTATCAATCTTGGTAAATTGTATGTGTTTGGTAATTTGTCCATATCTTTCAATTGTCAAATTTCTTGGTGCATAGTTGTTCATAATAATCCATAACAACCCCATATATTTCTGTAGTACCAATTCTAATGTATCATTTTTATCTCTGAATTTGAAGTCTCGCTCTCTAGCTCTCTCTGTGGTTAGTTTAGCTAATAGTTTGTTGGTTGTGTTTACTTTTTGAAATAACATCCTTTGATTATAACAAGCTATTTTGAAATGATGGCAACTTAACATTGACAGTAGAGATATGAAAAGAAAAAAGAGTGAAAAGTGCTAACAAAAAATTCTACATATGCACTTCATTCTTCCCCATATTTTTAAGTCATATTCCATTTTTCATCATTCTGTTATCTTTATCTAAGCTATTAATATATTTATCATTATTTAGTTCTTTAATATTTTATTTTAATTTTTACATTTATTTATTTACTTATTTATTATGACTGCATTTGAACTTAAGACTTTATTATTGAGCTACATCTCCCACACTTTTTTATTTTTTTATTTTGAGACAAGCTCTAAACCAAGGTGCTGAATTTGCAAGAAATCATTTTTGTATACAGATAGAATGAGCAGTGGTGTTGTTATAGTTATAGCAAAAGAAAAATCTTAGATAATGCCTCATGATCTCTGGTTGTTTCTAATATAGTTAATTATTCACTTCTATTTTTCAGACAGGTAGACTCTTGCAAAAGAAGTTACCTG
This sequence comes from Heterocephalus glaber, assembly GCF_053883595.1. Taxonomy (NCBI): domain Eukaryota; kingdom Metazoa; phylum Chordata; class Mammalia; order Rodentia; family Bathyergidae; genus Heterocephalus; species Heterocephalus glaber. Next base: position 37,959,085 of record NW_028258320.1, on the reverse strand, counting down.
GAAAAATCTCTATGGTAGGTGACTTTTGTAGTTTAGGGATTTCTTGATGATCAGAAGGTCCACTCAGGTTGTGTCCAGCTGTAACATTTTCCATCAGCACAATCTTGTTTGACTCATTTAACAATTCAACTCCTGATTTCAAGTCATTCACTTCTACTTCTTTTTATTTCTCTTACTGTTCTTTTAAGAGTTTTGTGAGAATCAAGTGTGAGTTGTTCTGTGTCTAATCATAGGTTTTAAGGAAACGTTTGTTGAGTGAAACTTTAAATAAAAGGAATAAATGATTTTTTTCCCTACTATACCTGAAGATCCATCATATTTCCTATAGATATAATACAGAAAAAATAAACATTTTTCATTTGAGAAATATGCTTTTTTTCTAAACTTCCTACATAGAATTTAAGACCTATTGCCTCTCATACTTTTAATTTTTTGTCAGATCTCTCTTCAGCACCACCACATTTCATCTAAACCAGTCTCCATTTGATATGAGAGAATGGATCCATTCCATCCAGATCATGGTCAAATCTGAGATATCTTTAAGCAAGAAACCCAACTTGAACTGGAATATTCTTCAGCAGTTGAATGGAAAATTTGAGGAAAGTGATACCTTTATTGTTGCACTTATAAAGGACAAGGTAACATTTTTAAAAATACTTGGAGAACTTCTGCCTTCTCATCAGAAGATTTCAGGAAGGGGATAACCTTAGAATGGCTGAGAGACCATTACTAGAAATGGTCTTGCTGAGGACTGTTCTTTTTTATTATTTATTTTTTATTAGTACATATTTGCCATACATAATGATCATATTAATCAAAGAGAATTTGTACCTGTACATAATATCTCTTAATTCTTTTTTTCCCATTCCTCTCCCCTCCCTTCAATCCCTCTTCCCCTCCCTATTTACAAAAGCTTTGTTTCCATTTTTTCCTTCTGAGAACTGTTCTTGAAGGGAATCTGATCAACTATTTTAGTCAGCCTTGCTAATACAAGGATATTAATGGTGTGTATAATAGGATCTATTTAATTGTTGTAGGAAGGAATTCTTTTCACTTGGAATTTCATAAGATAAGTGACTTGATTAACAGATTTAAAGTATAATATGGAATGAATTATGTATACTTTCTTATGTTATTTCTATAAATCAAATATAAAGGAATATCAGTTGTAAATGACAGATACAGAAGTGTTGTTTAATGTGGACTATGCATTGTTTCTCTATAGGCAAATGGTGAATTCTTAAGCCCAGACAAAGGGAAATATCCTTCAATTTTGTAAAAATTAATGGATTTAGTTGACTAAAGGCCCAGACTCTGGCATGAGACTCCCTGTGCTTCAGTGCAGCCTGGCCACTCACAGCCTTCCCACAATGATTTCACAAAATCATCCTTTCTTTCTTTGCCTCAGTTTTTCCATCTGTAAGTTAGAGACAGTGATTGTTCTTATCCTAAAGTAGATTCTTGAGAATTGTTTGAGTTATTTCTGCTCATATAACCCCTGGAATATATTAGATTCAATATTACTTGTAAAATCCTCAGAGTATGTTGTTATCCTCAGTAAATGTTCGTTATTATTTTTCTCCATAAAATTTCCTTGAAGGTATGAATTTAATCTCTTTGCTCTCAGATGTATCCCAGTATTTGCTATATTGATTTTCTAATGCTTTGTTGGTGCTCTGTTAAACATTTGTTGAACAACTGAACTTCTCCAGACTCCCCTTCCTGTATCATTCATTTCTCCAATTCTTTCAACTTCCTACACTGATTTTCAGTTCAGTGATAAGAAAATTATTTTTTTGCATTTGATTAGAAGTTAATGTGAATATTTTAGAAAATTATTTGTTTTTTTCTTTTTCCCTCTCAAAGTTCAATATTTATGTAACAGTTTCTATCTCTACTTCTCTATAGTAAATATTATTTTGTATCAATTTGGTATTTTGCAATTAATAAAAATGCTTCCAAGACCAATGTTCTCCATTCAGTTCTTGATAAATTCCTACGTTAAACTTCATTGGAACAGACTAACCAAATCTCAGAAAAATTCTAGTTCAAGGAGCACACTAAGTCTTCATAATTATCAGGACCCTTCTATCGTGGTTAGTGCCTTCAGGATACCATCAGAATTCTAGCAGTTTCTGTATACTAAGTACACAAATGTAAGATAGGTACTTTCATAACTAGTATTAAATGTTATCACACACTGTAGCTTCTGTGAGAATATCTACATAATTCCTATGACAATCTATTAAAATTAAGGCTTTATGCAACAGTTTGAAAAATTTTTCAACCTCTGTGTGGCAGTGATAATTTGAATTTCATCAGCAGTATTTTCCAGTGCTTTGCATCTGATACAACAAACCATCTTCCTTCTTCTTTTCTGCTCTGTGTATGTATGTAGAATGTTCTAAATCCTGATGGTAACTCTACAACTTTTATTCTTGGGGTTTTGTTTTCTTCCTTATCCAAAACTTCATAATAGAACTTTCTGCAATGAGAGAATGTTGTATATTTCCAATATGGTAACCACCAGCCATGTAAGGGTATTAAGCAATGGAAATGTGGTTAGTAACACCCAGAAACTGAAATTTTAACTTAATTAATTCTATTTCAAATTAAGTAACCACATGTGCCTAGTGGCTACTTTATTGGATAGTACACCGGGACTGATAAATAAAAGAGGTCCAAGTGTTTTGTTCACCCCACATTATTCTTGTGCCTTCAACCAACATATATGAAAAGACTCAATCCTATGTCATCATATGTTAATGACGTTGTTTTTTTAAATCAATGTATGAACTAAAAATGAATGGAACCTTGAGAGTCAACAAATAATGTCTTACCAATACTGATACTAAATTAACTACCAAATAGAAAACTTCTCCCTGGATCTACTGATCTTAAGAACAAGATCAAATGATTCTAAACAATTTCTTCTTTTTGTCATAGAAGAAAATATTTACGTAAGCAGTTTCTTCAAAATAGTTCCTGGTCCATATGCATGGGACTGAAGTCCTGTGTCTAGACCAGTGAAAAAAGATTTGTGAGTTTCAGGCAAGAATATTAATTGATAAGGATCAGTTTGACTTTCTTGCCAAAAATATATGAGAGATTTGTACAGTCCTTCCTCCAGCCCTCACACCTTCCAAAGACAATGCTACACACTTGGTGTCTTCCTGCATAGAAATTTCAGAATGTCTTACTGCAAATCATACATATAACTAATCTTCAAAGAGCTCTCTTGTAGGAAATGTAAAACTCTTCATAAGTTGGCAAGCATTTACAAGAATATGTTTTATTAGTGCTTACACTGCTTTGGACTATGCACATGATTAACAAAATGGTTTTAGCTTTAAAATCAGACCATTTAAAAAAGACGTAAGACAAGAAAATCTTTTCACTTGGAAAAGCAAAGGATACCCAGATAAAACAGAAAAATTTGTGTAAAACCAAAGAAAATTTTCAACTTCAGTGAATTTCATTTATAATTGTGATGAGTTTGGTGTAAATTTGACAAGAAGCATCCATACCTATTATAAAATCGAGATGATTATAGGAAGGAATCTTCTTATGGTAATTGAGATTGGAGATTTTGGGTTCCAAATTTTTAAGATCTATTAGATCCAACAAAATTATCCTATCCATCACTTCACATTGAAGTTGTTTCCTGCATGATTTACACATTGTATAATAGAGGAGTGGATTAAAGCAAATCAGAAGTAGCAATGTTATGTTATCAGCATATCAAACTATGGTAAGTTGATTAACCTCTTCTGTGAAATGATAATGGTAATTACTCAATAACTCCATAGAAATTATTTATGAAATCTCATCTTTTTTAGACAGAAATGGATGCCCAGTCAAGCTTTAGAGCATATCCATTGAGTGATTTCTCAAACTAGAACCTCTGTACTATAGGGTTTTTTACATGTAAAATGATACCAATAAATGTCAGATAAATCTCACAAGGTTGTTTTGAAGTTCAAGTGACATATGTGGAAATGTGTTTTGTACAGTATCATGATAAAAATTAGTATTTTTATGACTTTGAAGCCATTCCCAGGTTTATCTACACCACATTTCTGAGAAATATAAAATAATCCATAACATTTTAAAACAAATACTTGATTAGATATATTATATTATATTATTATATTATATTGTCTTGTATTTCTTTCAAAAGGGAAAAATCATTAATTTTTAAAAAGAAACCTTACATGATTGTAATTTAGAATATTTAGAGATGGACTTCTCAACTATTAGCTTGAAATGAATCTTTACAGTCTTGAATAAATGTAAAATATACTATTACTTACAAACCCTTACAAAATAAATAGAGTTAGAGATTATTATCATAATATCCAGTAAGAAAACATACCCCAAAGATGAAAAATACAGTAATCATTATAATTTTGTGAAGGATGAATGTCAAGCTACTTTCAAATGGAAATTTGTTATATCATTAAATTTCATATAATATTTTGTTATAGTGACCTGAAGTATATTTTACCCTGTAAGTATTTGTTAATAAAATGTTTCAAATCATCAGAATTCAAATTAATGCTTTTACAAATGTGTAATATGTTTATTAGCAGCATATAGACTGCTTTGCTGCTCTACAATTCAATTGACATAAAACTATCCCTCAGATTAAGTTACTTAATATCTGCATTCAAAATTGTAGAATTTTCTTGTTATGAAAAGTTTCCTTTCATATGCCAATACAAAGGAATTTTGAAAATACAAAAATTTGTATTGCAAAAATAATTGTATTAGAATTAGAAAAAATTAAGAAATGGGGATTTCATACCATTCTAATGGTCAGACTTATAAGTGACATAGATTTTTTTTTTAACAAAGTGGAAATACTTGGGTAGTAGAACTAGCCTAAACAGACTAGGAAACAAAGAAATAGAATGAGGCCTCTTTTCTTAGAATGTAACATTTGTTGCTCTATTATTTATGGATTGATGGAATCTAAATTTTTATGTGAATCAAGTATATGAAATTCAAGAATTAAATAGAATTTAAATGGCATATGATTTGGAGTGAAAACAATAGCTAATAAGATGTTCTTGCACCCTCTGAATAAATATCAATTTATACCTTAGCATATGGCATTAATATTATGACTTTAGTTTATCCACTGTGGTTTAGTTGCCACACTGGAAGTGTCTTCTGAAAGCAAGAAGAAAAATTATCATAATTTGTGTATACACCTCAAAGGCTCCTAAACTATCTTTATAATCAAGCCCTGGATAGTCCCCAAATTGATGTTAATTTGACATAAAAGATGTTTGTACCAGTTTCCCATTTTTAATTTTTATTTTCATTAGCACATGTTTGCAGTACTTTTTTTTTAAGCAAGGATAAACAGCAATTTATTTTTCTAAGATAATACTTAAATATTAAGCTAAAATTTGAAATGTACTGCCTAAGCTTTTCTATACATTTTATTTACATAATGACTCTGATTTTACCTTTCCAAGTGCAGTTTTTCCAGGGGATAGAAAAAGCCATGTGTCACAGTCCCTGGGGCTCACACTGCCTTCTCAGGCCAGCTGTCCCCTGCAAAGAACAGAAGTGAAGAAGCAACTGCTCCCTCCCCACCATTCTCACTTATCCCCTTTTGTTTTAAATTGAGCATTTCTGAATAAGAAATGCAAAATTAGGTTTGGGTATAAAAAAATTAGATGACCACCCCAATCTAGGGCTGTGTTTTGTTCAAGGAGATCTGGCCCAGAAAGGACAGGCGTTCACCCTTATGAGCAGGGGTGCTGTGACAGGAGTTAGGGATCACCCACACATGTCAATTGTGATCACTGAGTGAAGGCACAGCTAGCAGAAGCTCATTTGTAATATGGGAAGTTTGACCTTCCAGCCTGGCATGCTAGTTTCAAACTTCCACTCTCCCACGTGTAAGAACTGGCCCTTTCTGCTAAGGTGGATGCCGAGAGGAAAGTCCATCCTGTTGCAGTGTCAACCTTCAGATATGGAAAATAACTACAGTGAGATTAAAGTATTTCAGTTAAGTGCAAATTGTTTCCACAGTGGTGGGGAAAATTCTATTCAGTACTTTGAAATCTATGTATGCTGTAAAACTTTAGCAAACTACAGTCTTAAACACATAAACTGAAGACTTTCCTATGGGGATATAAAATTTGAGAGTAAATTCAGTGAATTACTTCCAAAATCCCAAGAGCCCATAGACTGCATTCATGATGCCTTGCCATTACATGAGATTTTTCAGGCCATCTGGACAAGAAGTCTTATGGGGACCCTGAAAGACTTTTTTTTTTGGTACCGGGAATCAAACTCGGGACCTTGAGCTTGCAAGGTACGTAGAGGAACCACTGAGCTAAATCTCTGGCCCTTTGAAAGATTTTTTTTAAGAAAAAAAGCATTAAGAAATTATGGTTCAAGGGTTTCAAAACCTAATGCTACAGGCAAGACACTTCTAATAGCTCCTCAAGAGACGCCACTACCAAATAGTGCTCCTGCAGCATTTCTGGGTGGCAGGAACGCAACATGGGAGTCATAAGCTTTATGTCTTGCACTTCTGGCATTCTACTTTTTCTAGGGATTGAGGAGATCTGTAATTTGATACCAGGATGATTTTCCTGTCCTACCTTGGTTATTTGGGGTGTTGCTGGAACCTGGTCCCTCTTTCCTGGAGGAAGACAGGACTCTCCAGATGACATCTTCCTGGCTAGCTCTTCCATTGATGTGATATTGATTACAGCAACTAAAGAGTCAGAAGCGGTTCCTTCTGTAGTTCTGTTTTGATCTAGCAAAATATCAAGATCAACTTCTCCCAACTCTTGTGTTGGTTTTGCTCCTTTTTTAATGGCCTCTTCATATGGCCCAGTAACATCAAAGGTGCCTTTTCTTGCCAACAGCTTTGCTTTGCAGATCCAGAATTTAGCAAATTTTTCAGCCTCAGGAATGTTGGACAAAATAGTAAATATTTCATTAGAAAGTACGCCTTCTTCAATGAGCCACAGACACTCTGTCAGAGTGCTGTTAATCTTATTGGACAGTTCCAACTGTGCTTTCTTTTCTTCCTCTTCTTCTTCAGTGCTTTTCCAGAATGAAATATTCATTTCCTCTATTACTTTTTTTTGGGTTTTAAGTTCCACAGGAGGCCGTTTATAGATTTTCCCCTCAGATTTCTTCCATTCTTCTAGCTGTTTCCTTTGACCCTCTGCTGTTGTCTTTTTAATATTTTGATTAGTTTGGGTAGCATTTAGGACTCCTCTCCAATTTCTGGTTGTGACACTAGCTTGAGTTTTGGAGCTGTCTTGCTTAGGAAATGCTTCTGTGGAACAGTCTTTTTCAACTTGGGGTCCAAAGCCTGCGCTTTCTTTTGAAAGCTGTTGGTTCTATTTGCTCTTATGCTAAGAGTGCTTGGAATTAGGCCTCTGGTTTATGGATTTTGATTTTTGCAGTACACATATCTGGGGGCTAAAGCAAGGTTGTGAGGACTTCCGATCTTTCTTGATGTTTGGATGTTTGTTGTTAGGTCCTCCCTGCAGCAAATTGGGGTATGTCCTGGGTTTGGCAGGTTTTGCTTTCTCTTCAGGAACAGTGTATGATTGTACCTTAGTTTCTTTTGGTTGTTCATATTTACCCCTGTCAACCTTTATATCCTTTACTTTTTTGACCACTGTTTTTTTTTGTGCTTGAGTTCCACTAAGGGTCTGAATAAAGTGAGAGGGGACTGTCCTTGGGGGTTTTTCTGGTCTTACAAGGTCTGCTCCTTTAGAGAGTGGCTGTAACTTTGCTGGTACAGTCCTTATTTGTGTTTTTCTAACAAATTGTTTATTATTAACCCTGTCTTTCAGAACAGCACCATTCACCAACCTTTTGCCCAAGACTTGTTTAGGAGTCAAATTGCTCTTAGCTTGATTATAAGAATTAATTTTTGGCTTACTTGTGGTACATAACTCAAAATCTGGCTTCTTCTCAGGTTCTGATAAGGTCTGAGGCAAGTTCTCTCTGTTTAGCTCTTTGAAAAACCCATCCAAAGATTTGTTTTCAACATAGTTATTATCCACAGAGTCTGTACATTTTCCATTTGCTTGGCCTGTTAGCTACTGCTTTGTAGCTTTTGGTTTCTGTGCCTTAGGTGACCTCATGGATTTTCTTGACATTTCTCCTTTAGTGGATGACCCAGCTTCGTGTTGCTGGTGTCTCTTGTAGGAAGGTTTATACTTTGGATTAGAAGAAAAACCTCTTGAAGTCAGACTTTTGCCCACAAGTTTTGATGCCTCCAACTTTGGCTTCTGGGATCCTGTTATATTAGCTGATCTGGACTGGAGTTTAATGCTAATGGGCCTTGTAGCTTTGACAGACAAAATAGCATAGTTGAGAACATCCTTTTTAGGTGTAATGAAGCCAAACAGAATGAATCCATCAGAAAAGACAGAAATTAAACACAAAGGGGAGAATCCAACAACAGGAAAAGGTCAATTCACCAACCAAAAGAAATAGACTGGCAGATTGGGTCAAGAAGCAAGACCCAACAATATGCTATACACAAGAAACACACTTAATTGAAAAAGAAATCATAGACTGAAAGTTAAAGGGGGAAAACAATATTCCCTGTGACAGGAACCTGAAAAAAAGCAGGAGTAGCTATCCTATTTGCAGATAAAATGGTTATCAAACCAAGACTAATTAAGAGAGACAAAGAAGGCCACTACTTCCTTGTAAAGGGAACAATCCAAGAGGAAGAGATGACAATCATGAATATATATGCACCAAATACTAGTGCAACCAACTATATAAAATAAATATTAACAGACATGAAAAATCAAATAAGCACTAATACAATAGTAGTGGAGGGCCTCAATACCCCACTTACGGATGTGCGCTCACCAATGTTATGCACTATTACAAATGGATAGATCAACTAGACAAAAAATAAACAATGAAATACTAGACCTGAACCAAACTTTTGAACAAATGGACTTAATAGATGACTACAGAGTGTTCCATACCACAAATTCAGAGTAAATATTCTTTTGGGCAGCACACAGGTCATTCTCCAAAATAGAACACATACTTGCTCATAGAACATGTTTAAGTAAATGCAAAGGAATTGAAGTTATACCCTGTATATTATCTGATCATAGTATGATGAAATTGGAGATCAATAGCAAAAGAAACCACAAGAACTTCATAAACCCACAGAAATTGATCAACACACTCTTGAACAACCAATGGGTCACAGAGAAGATTAAAAAAGAAATTAGACAGTTTCTACAGTAAAATGACAGTGCCAATACAACATATCAGAATTTATGGGACACAATGAAAGCAGTCTTACAAGGGAAATTCATAGCAGTGAATACTCATGTTAGGAAAACTGAGAGAGCTCAAATAAAAAACTTAATGCTGAACCTCAAGCCTCTAGAAAAAGAAGAGCAAGAAAAAAACCCAAAGCTCGTACAATGGAGGAAATTATGAAGATCAGAGAAGAAATCAATGCAATGGAGACTAAGAGAATGATACAAAAAATTAATGAAGCAAAGAGTTGGTTCTTCAAAAGAATAAACAAAATTTACAAACCCTTATCCAACCTCATCAAAAAAAGACTCAAATCCATGAAATTAGGAATGAAAAGGGTAAAATTACAACAGATCCAGCAGAAATCCAGTGGATCATCAATACCTACTTTGAGAACTTGTACACCAATAAGATAGAAAACCCAGAAGATATGGACAGATTTCTAGATAGATATGAATTACCAAGTGCAGAAGAGCTAAAAATCCTAAATAACCCAAAATCAATCAACAAAATTGAAAATGTAATTAAAAACTTATTAACAAAGAAAGGCCAGGCCCTGATGGCTTGGCTGCTGAATTCTATAAGATATTTATTTAGAAAAGAACTATTGCCACTACTGTTTATACTCTTCAGTGAAATTGATAGGGAAGCAATACTCCCAAATTCATTCATGGAACCAAGCATATCCTTGAGCCCCAAAGCAGAGAAACACCCAATCAAAAACTTGAACTATAGGCAAATCTCCCTAAGGAAAATAGACACAAAAATCCTAATAAGATACTGGCAAACAGAATGCAGAAGATCATAAAGAAGATTGTATACCATTGGGATTCATCCAAGGGATGCAAGGATGGTTCAACATATGCAAGTCAATAAATGTAATACACTATATTAACAGAGCCAAGGACAAAAACCATATGATCATCTCAATAGATGCAGAAAAAAAGCATTTCACAAAATCCAACATACATTCATGATAAAAAAAAAAACCCTACAGAAAATTGAAATACATGGTCTTTATCTCAACCTGATAAAAGCCATCTATGAAAACCCAACAGCCGACATCATAATAAATGGTCAAAAACTGAAATCCTGCACACTAAAATCAGGAACAAGACAAGGATGTGCACTGCTACCACTCTTGTTCAATATAGTTCTGGAAACATTAGCCACAGAAATTAGACAAGAGAAAGAAATTTAAAAAACAAAGATAGGAAATGAAGAAATTAAATCATCATTATTTTCAGATGATAATGCAGTCTATATAGAAGACCCCAAGAACTTCACCAAAAATCTTTTAGACTTAATAACCAAATTCAGTAGCGTAGATGGATACAAGGTCAACACACAAAAATCAATAGCCTTCCTGTACATGAACAACAGATTCACTGAGAGAAAAACTGGAGAAACAATTCCTTTCACAATAGCATACCAGAAAAAAATACCTAGGAATCAATCTAAGGAAAGAAATCAAAGACCTTTACTCTGAAAACTACAGCACTCTGAAAAAAATAGATTGAGGAGAATATCAGAAAATGGAAAGACATCCCTTGCTCCTGCATAGGAAGAACAAATATAGTAAAAATGGCCATACTTCCAAAACTACTACATAAATTCAGTGCAGTCCCAATTGAAATTCCAACAATATACTTCACAGAACTAAAAAATTCATTTGGAACAAGAAGAGACCTAGAATAGCAAAAGGAATTCTAGGCAACAGAGACATGTCAAGGGGTATCTCCATCCCCAACTCGGAACTATACTACAAAACTACTGCGATAAAATCAGCATGGTACTGGCAAAGAAATAGACCAGAGGACCAGTGGAACAGATTAGAAGATGCAGAAATAACTCCAGACACACTCAACCATCTCATCTTCAATAAAGGAGCCAAACATCCTCACTGGAGGAAAGATAGCCTCTTTAATAAATGGTGCTGGAAAAATTGGGTTTCAACTTGCCAAAGATTAAAACTAGACCTATAGCCGGGGATTTAGCTCAGTGGTTCTGTCACCTGCCTTGCAAGTGCAAGGACCCGAGTTCGATGCCCAGTACCAAAACAAAATAAAAAAACTAGACCTATATCTCTTGCCATACACTAAACTAAAATTGAAATGGATTAAAGATCTAAACATTAAAACAGAAACACTAAACAGGCTGGAAGAGAGGTTAGGTAGAACTCTTGAAGACATTGGTGTAGGAATAGATTTCATGGATAAAACCTCAGTCGCACGTGAACTAGCACAAAGAATGAACAACTGGTATCTCATGCTATTAAAAAGCTTCTGCACAGAATGAAAAACCATCAACAGAGTGAAGAGACAACCCACAACATGGGAAAAATTTTAACCAGCTGTCCCTCAGACAAAAGTCTACTATCTAGAATATATAAAGAACTTTAAAAAATCAGACCTTCTAAATTAAAAAACCCAATCTTATTAGAAACAACAAATAAACATCCAAAAAAATGTTCAATATCACTGGTCATTTGAGAGATTCATATGAAAACAACACTGAGATTTCACCTCACACCAGAAAGAAAGGCTGCTATCATGAAATCAACCAATAACAAATGCTGGCGGGGTTGTGGGGAAAAAGAAACCCTTCCCCATTGTTGGTAGGAGTATAGACTGGTGCAACCACTGTGGAAATCAATATGAAGATACCTCAAAAAAACTAGGATTAGAAGTCCCATTTGATGCAGCTATTCCCCTGCTAGGTATGTTCCCAAAAGAATTAAAAGACTCATAACACAGTGATATATGTGCATCCATGTTTATAGTGGCACAGTTTGTAATAGCTAAAGCTTGGAAACAGCCCAGATGCCCGTCAACTGGTGCATAGATAAAAATCAAGTGGTTTTTTAAATAAAATTCAGTACTACTCAGTCATAAAGAATTAGAAACTATAGACATTTATAACTAAATGGTTGCACATTGAGGCCATACTCTTAAGTGAAATAAATAGGACACACATGTGTAAATACCAAATAGTTTCTCTGGTGTGAGAAACTGAAAGTATAAATAAGGAATGTAGAATAGATAGGGTGAAATAGGAAGATAAGACCCAAAGGGGAAGGAAAATCAGGAGGGTTAAGGGAAGGGAAAGAAATAAATATGAGTAAAGGAAAAAATGGAAACAAAATCTTTGTAAATAGGGAAGGGTGGAAGGGTTGAAGGGAGGAAGGGGAATGGGGAAAAAATAAGAACCGAGATATATCATGCAAAAGTACAAATTTCCGATCATGAATTTCATCATATCACATATCTGAAGTGTACCAATAAACAATGAATTTTTAAAAATCCCCTCTCTGAACTTGAATAGCATCTGCATAGTCTGAGGACCTAGACATACAGGCAGAATGAACCATTTCTAGTTGTTATCACCAGGAGGAATAATCATAAATGCAACTACCCAGTCTGTGACACTTTGCCATGGCAGTTCTAGGAAACTGAGGTTATCTTACATCAAAAAAGAACGGAAAATCATTACCTGGATTGATCTTTATTGACATTATGAAGAAAACAAGACAGGCCATGATTCATCATCTATTTTATATGTCACAGCTCCTTTTAATTGCTTCAAAATGTCAGGTTAAATGCTACCCAAGCATTCATAGTAGAGGAAAATTGTATTATTGCTTAAAATATCTAGTATATTAAATAACTTAATAATAATAAATAATCAATAGTATATTAAATAGCTTTTTTTTATTCACTTTATGCAACTAATTTATCAGGACACATCTATTTCAAACCATTAAGGTTCTTGATTCTCTCTATTCCTACTTCAAATTTCTATGCCAAATTTTTCCTCTGCCTAGTAATTCCTGCATTAACTACCGCTCCCACAACATACCCACTTTGGAGATTCTCTACCATCTACCTTCCCTGCCCAGTAATTTTCACAAAGTTGCTGACTTCCAAATTCCCCTGCTCCTACATGAAACCCTCATATGGAATTGTGGCTTTAGTTTAAAAGGCTATTGTCATGACTCCAATAGCGCTTCTCTAACCCTGAGGTATTCACATAACAATAAAAAGTCTGACCCAAGACACACAAAAAGGAAAGACATATTCTCTGCCTTCAAGATAGATATAGTCAATAGTTCAACAGGACTGGCTCTTTCTACTTGATTTCTTGCCTCTGCTTCCTATGCATTTCTCAGTCTTCTCCACATTCACATAAATCTACCCAGGATCTATTTGCTTGCCTTCACAGTCTTACATGTGAGCTGAAGCTTTATACCTAGCCAAATCAAAGGGTGAGTGTTTATGCCATAACAATTTCTTTCTTAGTCCCTGGCTCAATAGAAAGTTTCTACACAATAACTGAAAGTCCACTAGGTTTCTTTGAATTGTTCTGTACTTTCCAAAGAACAGCTTAAATGAAATTTAAAATATTTGACCCCATTATTTCTAAAAGCCATCTATCTCTCCCTTGTATTTTCATCAACATTCAAATAAAACAATTTTGTCTCACTGGCTGAAATAACCTTCACATAATCATTTGGGGGGAACATGTCCTAATTCAGAACCCAGGCTATGGAGTGCAGCCATTTAGGAACCAGGATACACAAGAGGATGTGAGCAGCCTGTGAGTGAGTGAAGCTTCATCTATATTCACAACTGCTCCCCATGGCTTATAATACTCCCTGAGTTCTGCCTCCTGTCAGGTCAGCAGCAGCATTAGTTTCTCACAGGAGTGTGAATCCTACTGTGAAATGCACATGCCAGGAATCTAGGTTGCCCTCTCCTTATGAGAGTCTAATGCCTGAGGTGGCACTGAGACAGTACTGCTAGCTCCAGAGGGTGGCTGAAAATTCAAATTAACATTACCAGATAGGTTTGATTGCACAGAGACCATGACAAGTCAATTTCTTACAGATTTTCTATCAATGTGAGGCGAGTGATAAGCTGGATCTGGTGACAGGCTTCATGGTGGCAAGTGAGGTGGTGTACAGTAGTTCAATTGTATAGATGCAAGTTTCAGTCAAAACTGGACACACATTTTAGTACACATTAACCCACCCATTATTTTATTTATGACTTCCATTCATACTTCTTTCCTGCACTGTGCGGTTGTCTCAGTCATAGTTTTGTTAAGATCTAGCCAAGCTACCTCTAGCCAAAATTAGTAAAAAATAAACATCACTGAAAAATGTCTTTGAAAAGGGGGAAAGAGGTAATGAGGGGACAGTAGAAGACTCTAGGTCTGCCAATAAAAAGAAATCTGCATTCAAAATAAAATACCACCAGTCCTACTTAAATTATAGGTTCAAGTTCTCCCAGCCTGATTTGTATAATATGGGGACTGGCTATCCAGTGAAGCCATAAAACTTTTGATATTGCTTCAGCACATGGAGACCAAACACCTTGCATTAAAGGATGTCTTTGGAGTTTTTCAAAATTTAAAAAAAATGAATCCAAAGAGCAGAAGAAATTATTGAAGATTAACTCTTTATCAAATGTATCTGCATTGAGAGTATAATTTTTAGTGGGTAACTGAATTGCTAAAACTAAGAAGTCCTCTACTATTGGTACCAAGTTGATCCTGCCTGCTACTCAAGACATTTGAGGTGAACTTTTAGAAGAGGTGCAGCTCAAAAGGTGTTCCTCTTTTGGCTAGCACTGTGACTAGAAGATTTGATGAAATGACATAGGATATTTAGCTACAACTGTTAAAGAAAATGAGTCACTTTGGTATGAAATTCAGGTTGACAAATCTATTGATACTAATACTGAGGCTACAACACTTGTTTTTGTGATATATATTTTTTCAGAAGGATGTGCATGAGGATATGCTATGAGCACTTTTGTTGTCAACCAACACAACAGTGCAGAGAATTATTCATGTCTGGGAATAATAAAATGTCAGAAAACTGAAATGCTCATTTTATGCATAGACAGAGTGGCTGCCATGACTGGACTTAGATCAAAGAGGCCACCCTGCATGTAAATCTACATACATAGAGAAAGACTGACTAGCTAAAAAATGTTGCCTGAAGTTAACATTTTGCAGGATGTCATTAAAATTATCAACCTCATTAAAGTACATTGTAGGGGGCCCTGCCCCCCCCCCGCTGGAAATCTTGAGTGCCTTTTACGGACATATCCGGGCCTGCTACAAATCTACCCGGCAACAAGGAAGTAGCCCCAGTACCCTCCTCTTGCTCCTCCCCTCTAGCCCTACGGTATATATGTTGTAACAGCTTCTGCAATAAACGAGACTTGATCAGAAACCTGTCTTGTCTCCATCTCTCGTGTCCCCTGTCCCCTCTCATCCTCGCTCCCCCTCTAGGGTCTCCGTTGACTTACCCGCGGGCCGGGACAAGTGGCGCCCAACGTGGGGCCAGAGAACGGGGGATCCAGTGAAGGACGCTGCTCAGGGGCCCTAAGATTAAGATTGAGGAACAAAGAGCATACTCGACATAGAAGAGGCTTGCGATTGACGTGGACCTGCCGTCTTTTTGCACCTCGGTAAGTTGAGCAGCGATTATGGGACAGGGCATTAGTCAGCACGAACTGTTTGTGCAAGGTCTCAAGAAGACATTACAGGCACGAGGGGTAAAGGTTACAGTCAAACAATTGCTGAAATTTTTTGATTTTATTAAACATCTCTGTCCCTGGTTCCCTGCTGAGGGAACCATTGACGAAGAGAGATGGAAAAAGGTGGGGGAGGCTCTCCAGGATTATTATGCCACTTGCGGACCCGGGAAGGTCCCGATTGCAGCGTTCTCATATTGGAATTTGATTAATGATATTATTTCCCAAAAAACAAGGGATCCACTGGTAGCTCAGGCTATACAGGTTGGGGAGGTAGCCCTCCGTAGTGGTGAGGAGCTGACACCCGCTGGTGACACTGACGCAGTTCCCCGGGACGCCAATATGGCGCCGGGACCCAGGCCAGTTAAGGCCACGCCTTCCTCGCCAGACGAGGAAGAGGACTTGATGTCCTTTGACAGTGATGATGATCCCGCCCCCGACGGACATAACGTTCCCTCGGACCAATCCCAAACGGCCGCGATCCCTGCCAAGCCCTATAAGGCAAAGCCTTGCCGGACCCCCGCTTCCTCTTCCTCCATCACTGCCTCTAAGGCAACCCCACCCTCGCGGGAGGTTCCGCCCCTATATCCCTCCCTTCAAGCCTATCGCTGCTTGCCTCCGCCACCAGATCCACCCCAAAAGGACTCCGGAACTGACGAGTCTGCGGGGGAAGCATTGCGGGGCGGCTCTGGGTGCCCCCCTCCTTATATCCGTCCAGGCCCCAGCACTCCCGCTTTGGCCTATCCTGTTGTTGATCCCCAAAAGGAACTCCGGGACAAAATAGACTTTCTAAAAGAACAGATAAGGTTAGAAAAAGAACATCAAGAACTTATTACCCAGCTTGAGGGCTTAAGAACAGGCAAGGCTCATGGAAATGTCCCTAGAGAGGACACCCATAAGCCACGACCCCCCATTAGAGGGGCGACCCCCAGGGTGCCGTCCGGGTCAAGGGTACCCCTAGAACTTGAGCCCGTGGAAGCCTTCCCTGTCACTGAGACTGTTGACGCACAGGGTCAGGCATGGAGACACCATGGCGGCTTTGATTTTAAGGTTATTAAAGAGCTTAAAACGGCTGCGGCTCAGTACGGGGCCACTGCACCTTACACCATGGCTATTCTAGAATCGGTGGCAGAAAATTGGCTCACCCCAATTGATTGGCAGACTCTGGCCCGTGCCACCCTTGCAGGAGGTGACTACTTATTATGGAAATCTGAGTATGTTGAGAATTGTCGAGAGACCGCTAGACGCAATGCTCAGGCGGGGAATGGTTGGGTGCTTGACATGCTTCTTGGGGAGGGGGCCTACGCCGCTAACGACCAGCAAATGCAATTTGACGTGGGGTTGTATGCCCAGATTCAGACCGCAGCCACTAGGGCCTGGAGGAAACTCCCTTCCAAAGGAGACGTGAGTGCCTCCCTCACTAATATCCGGCAGGGGCCGGACGAGCCGTTTGCGGACTTTGTCCACCGCCTTCTCACGGCGGCAGGCCGGATTTTTGGGAGCGCGGAGACAGGGACAGATTTTGTTAAACAGCTTGCTTTTGAGAACGCCAATGCCGCCTGTCAGGCCGCTATCCGCCCCTATAAAAAGAAAACTGACCTTTCCGGCTACATTCGCCTTTGTTCTGAGATTGGGGCCGCCTACCAACAGGGCCTTGCCATGGCGGCCGCCATGCAAGGCTTCACAGTCAAACAATTCTTACAACGCCACGTTGGCAATAAATGCTTCCGGTGTGGGGCCATCGGCCATTTTGCTAGAGAATGCCCGACTGCTAAAATGCAGGGCCCCGACGCTCCGCCCCCAGGGCCCTGCCCCCGATGCAATCGGGGGAGGCATTGGGCGAGTGAGTGCCGATCCAAGACTGATGCCCAGGGTCGACCCCTCCCCCCTCTCCAGGGTTTGAATTCGGGAAACGGGAAAGGGGGCCAGCCCCGGGCCCCCAATTCCAAACAAATTTACGGGGCGCTCAATTTTGCTCCAATAAACAGCAATCCATTTCGGACCTCGTCAGAGCCACAAAAGGAAGTGCCGGATTGGACCTCAGTGCCACCACCCACACAGTATTAACCCCAGAAATGGGAGTTCAGGCCCTTGCTACGGGAGTCTTTGGACCCTTACCTAAGGAGACCTTTGGCCTCGTAATAGGCCGAAGCAGCAGTACCATGAATGGACTGCTGGTTTACCCAGGAGTGATTGATAGTGACTACTCTGGGGAAATTAAAGTTATGGTTTCTTCCCCCAAAGTTATTAATACCATTCAATCAGACCAAAGGTTTGCCCAATTGTTACTCCTTCCCCTTCTCTCCACCTCTAATAAGGCTCTTAAAAACGCCCGAGGCAGCCAGGGTTTCGGCTCATCTGATGTCTACTGGTCGGAGGTACTTTCAGCACAAAAGCCTCTCATGACCTTGTGGTTAGATGGGAGACAGTTTTCTGGGTTGGTCGACACTGGTGCCGATGTAACTATCATAAAGGGAGAGGATTGGCCTCAGGCGTGGCCATTGAAGGACACCCTCACCCATCTCAAGGGTATAGGGCAGAGTCAAAATCCTAAACAAAGTGCCAAAGATCTGACCTGGAGGGACCAAGATGGTAATCAGGGCACCATTCAACCTTATATCATCTCAGGGCTACCCATTAATTTATGGGGGAGAGACCTATTATCACAAATGGGGATAATTATTTCCAGCCCCAATGAAATTGTCACTATGCAGATGTTTAAAAATGGGTACATTCCAGGAACAGGGCTGGAAAAACACCCTACTAGCCTTACTCACCCCATTGAGCCTGTCCCTCGGCCCCCTCGAGCAGGGTTGGGCCATTTTCCATAGGGGTCGCTGACACTCCTGCGGTCCATGCTGAAAAGATCACCTGGCTCTCGGATGATCCAGTGTGGGTCGATCAGTGGCCCCTCTCCAAGGAGAAGTTGTTAGCAGCTCAACAGCTGGTGCAGGAGCAGCTTTATGCTGGCCATATCATTCCTAGCCACTCCCCTTGGAATACTCCCATTTTTGTCATTAAAAAACGGTCGGGAAAATGGAGGCTCTTGCAAGATCTCAGAGCAGTTAATAAAACTATGGTACTCATGGGAGCTTTACAACCCGGTCTTCCCTCACCGGTAGCCATCCCCCTTGGATATTATAAGGTTATTATTGATTTAAAGGATTGTTTTTTCACCATTCCCTTACATCCTGCAGATCAAAAACGCTTCGCTTTTAGCCTCCCGGCGACCAATTTCTGCGCCCCAATGCAGCGCTTTCAATGGCTAGTGCTACCCCAAGGCATGGCCAATAGTCCCACCCTGTGCCAGTCATTTGTAGCCACAGCACTTCAATCCACCCGAGACAATTGGCCTCAAATGTATATTATCCATTACATGGATGATATTCTCGTGGCGGGACAATTGGGAAGTGAGGTTTTGGCTTGTTATGCTGACCTTCGGCGGGCCCTTGAATCTTGTGGCCTCCAGATTGCCCCTGATAAGGTTCAACTAAAAGACCCTTACAGTTACCTCGGATTTCAGATGAAGGGACGTCATATTTCCTCCCAGAAGCTCACCTTGCGGCTGGACGGTCTTAAAACTCTGAATGACTTCCAAAAACTGCTCGGAGATATTAATTGGCTTATGCCCTATTTAAAGCTCACTAAACATGACCTGAAGCCTCTCTATGATACCCTGCAAGGTGATAGCCACCCCACTTCGCCTCGGGAGCTCACTGCTGAGGGGCGCAAAGCCATTAGCACGGTAGAACAAGCCATTCAAAATCAGACAATTACCTTTGTAGATTATAACTCTCCTTTACAATATATCATTTGCAGAACCTCTCTCTCCCCCACCGCTGTCTTTTGGCAAACCGCTCCCCTTTTATGGGTTCATCTCCCAGTTTCCCCTAAGCGGGCCTTTTACCCTTATTATGTTGCAGTTGCAGACCTGATTGTTCTAGGTAGAGACCATGGAAAGATGTACTTTGGAAAAGAACCTGATGTCATTATCCAACCCTACCTTAAAGATCAAATCGATTGGCTTATGCAGACTACCGATTCCTGGCCAATTGCTCTCGCTTCTTATTCAGGATTATTGGACAATCACTATCCTCCCAACAAACTCATTGACTTTGCTAACAGACATGACTTCATTTTCCCAAAGGTCACTTCTTGTTCTCCTCTGCCAAAAGCCCTATCCGTTTTTACAGATGGTTCTTCCACTGGGATGGCTGCCTATGTGTGGGACGATAACATTGCCCAGTTCCAAACCGCCCACTCTTCGGCCCAATTAACCGAGCTGCAGGCAGTTATAGCGGTCTTTTCTACATTCCCTGCCCGAGCTTTTAATCTTTTTACTGACAGTGCTTATATTGCTCAATCTGTCCCCTTATTGGAAACATGTGGATTGATCAAACTTGCTTCTCAGACTGGTGGTCTCTTCCTCCAATTACAAGATTTAATCAGAAAAAGATCCAAATCCTTTTTCATTGGACACCTTCGTGCCCACTCTAACTTACCTGGCCCACTCACACAGGGCAACCGCTTAGCAGACCTAGCTACAAGACCTCAAGTTTTGGCCTGTTCAATAAATACTGATGCCCCCATTCCAATTGACCAGGCACAAAAGGCACACCAACTACATCATCTTAATGCTCACACGCTTCGCCTTATGTATAAGCTTACTAGAGAACAAGCTAGACAAATTGTTAAGGCCTGCCCTACGTGCACTCTACACCTTCCTACACCTCATCTGGGAGTTAATCCTCGTGGCTTGATTCCAAATGCCCTCTGGCAAATGGACATCACGCATTACCCTGAATTTGGAAATCTTAAATATATACATGTCAACATTGATACCTATAGTGGATTCATATTTGCCACCCTGCAGTCCGGGGAAGCTACTAAACATGTCATCGCTCATCTCCTCATTGCCTTCTCAGTACTTGGATGTCCACAACAAATTAAAACAGACAATGGTCCCGGCTATACCAGCTCTGGCTTCTCCAACTTTTGCAAACAATTTGAAATAACACATATAACGGGAATCCCATATAATCCTCAAGGACAAGGCATTATAGAAAGGGCTAATCTCACACTCAAAATTACTTTAGACAAAATAAAAAAGGGGGAATGGTACCCTACCAAGGGGTCTCCTAGAAACCTGATATCACATGCACTATTTATTCTTAACTTCTTAAATTTGGATGCCAAAGGTTCATCTGCAGCCAATCGTTTCTGGCAACCAGAGACGCAACGACAATTTGCCTCGGTGATGTGGAAAGACCCCCTGGACCACTCATGGCACGGGCCCGATCCTGTACTTATCTGGGGCCGAGGATCGGTGTGTATTTACTCCAAGGAAATGAAGTCAGCCAGATGGCTCCCAGAACGCCTAGTAAAACAAGTTGATGGGCGTGCTGATGATGCCGATGACCTGACGTTGTCCAATCCTGATCAGTTAACAATGGCGCCCACAATTTCAATTTAAAATGAGCAAGGATATAATTCAGCTTATCTAGTAATGTTTGGGTGCACCCTGATGTTCTACACTGTCTTACATGTTTGTCTAGTGTTTGTTGTTCGTGGTCATGTAATTGAGCCCAAAATGTTCTTTTCTCTTTAAGGGATATTCACCCATTGTTACATTGATGATGTTATTTTGTTAAAGATATGCTTTTCTCTTGGATCAAGGTATCACTGGAATTTATTAGATTAAAGTGATTTTTAGATGGGAACTCCCTTTGATGAATATAGAAGTGGCCACCCAGAAAATATTGTTCTGGTCTTAATTCCTCAAAGGGACTCCTTAGTGAAATTTATATCATGTGATCTTAGGGAACATCGTCATCACTTAAAGTTTGGACCTCCGGCGCACAATGAAGAGGGAACTCATGAAGGACATCTGGCTGAATGAACGATCCGAAAACAAGAATAGGATGAGCTGGAAATGCCTAGTTCCCCTGATGTTGCTGACCAGGGTATGGGTGGTGTCGCCTTCAGAAGGGTTAGACCACATGAAAAATATATGGATTCAGTTGGCAGGCTCGCTCAACTTGTCTGAGTTTTGTCTAAGTGCTGATGTAAACTTTCATTATATGTTGGGAAGTTGCCTCGTTCCTGTATGTACCCCATTGGAATCATTGCGGCCTTATACTCTGTTTAAAGATATCCCAGGAAAAAATCTCACATATGCAGATAGTTACAATTGGGGATCTGCTACTTGTCACAGGCCCAAGAATGCTGTCAAATTATATTCACCTAAGGTAATTATGTCTAATAAGACCGAATGTGCTGTATACAGAAATTGTACAACTAAATGTCTGCAAGTTAAACGTTTGGAAAACATGTCCTGCCGTGTTGAACAAGAAATTATGTATAGTAATTGCCATGTCTCTTTGCCAATGGGTTGGTTTTACACTTGTGAAAGGGAAACTTTTAATTACATTCCGGCCAACTTGAGTGACACTCGTTGTTGCTTGAGTCGGTTGGCTGTGATATTACCAGACAGAACTGATTTGATTGTACCTAATCGAATTAGACGGTGGTCGCCGTATACCGCCCCGGGATGTAATGATGATGTGGGTCTATTGACTGATGCAGAAGTGTTAGTCATGATAGGGTCTTTTGTTGCTCTGCCGTCCATCGGGGTGCACGCGGAAGCGGCAGTACGAAGATTAGCCTGTAAAGTGGTAAAAGGATTGAATGCCACCTCCACCGCCCTGGCGTTGATTAATCAAGAATTACAGGAACAAAGACAAGCTATTTTGGATAATCGAGCAGCAATAGATTATTTGTTGCTTTTTCATCACCAGGGCTGTGAAAAAATAAAAAATATGTGTTGTTTTAATTTGACTGACAATGGAGAAAAAATCGATGATACAATAAAACAATTGAAAGACCTGGCTAATAAGGTGCACAATGAGGATGGCGGAGACCTATTTAAATGGTTGACCTCATGGCTACCCAACCTACAATGGGTAAAACAATTGTTTCTTGCCATTGCAATTGTATGTGTTTGTCTGTTATTGTCATGCTGCTGCATACAATGGATACCAATGCTTATACGTAGAAATCGCTTTGATTTTTAGATAAAAGGTTCAGGCTGATATGATTTAAAAGCCTTGTATTCCCCTTTGTATTTTAACCTATGTTAATCTTAGTAACTAAAATGTCCTCGGATAGTTCTGATTTTGTAAGGTTGTGATTTCCCCTGGAGCTATAGTGGAGACAAAGATGTACGTCAAAATCAGCGGTAAATTACTGTCAGGATGTTGGCTGGACATACGCTACATGGGCCGATTCCATCTCTGCCACGGCGTAAAATTCTCGCCCCACCTGGTGAGCGGGCTGGCAAGCCAATGACGGGCAACTGAGCAAGCGTGCCATGCAATGAGAGAGCCCTCGTGTGCCGCCTAAGACAGGTGCCAGAGCCTTGATTCTCTGGTTAACCAATGACGGGTAAGGTGCACGGTGCAGACACGTATGTTGCTCTGACCCAAGACAGGCTCAGCCCCCGCAGGCTTGATTCTCCTGACGCTTTTCTAAAAAATAATTTTAAAAGGGAGGACCTGTAGGGGGCCCTGCCCCCCCCCCGCTGGAAATCTTGAGTGCCTTTTACGGACATATCCGGGCCTGCTACAAATCTACCCGGCAACAAGGAAGTAGCCCCAGTACCCTCCTCTTGCTCCTCCCCTCTAGCCCTACGGTATATATGTTGTAACAGCTTCTGCAATAAACGAGACTTGATCAGAAACCTGTCTTGTCTCCATCTCTCGTGTCCCCTGTCCCCTCTCATCCTCGCTCCCCCTCTAGGGTCTCCGTTGACTTACCCGCGGGCCGGGACAGTACATGCCCTTAACTCAAGTCTGTTCACACAGTTCTGTGAGAAGATGGATGCAGAATACACATATATTCGCTTATACACAGAAGTGAGATGGTTTCCTAGATGTGGATCAAATGTAAGAAAAAACCATGCAATATTTAAACTTGTGTGTCTATTTTATTTCTCTTAATATTATAGTCTCAAAGTGGATCCATTTACCTAAAATACCTCAAGTTTATTGTTCTTTATGACAAAGTGGACTCAAAATATAAATAAAGAATAAAATAAAAGATAGTAGGAAGTAGAAGGATTTTTTTTTCAAATGGGAAGAGGATAAAGAGATGGAGGCAAGGGAAAGGAAAGGGGATGGAAAAAATTGAAGGGAAAAGTGGAAATGGAACTTTTGCAATTGGGAAGGGGACCAAGTGTTGGAAGGAGTAGGGAGGAATGGGAGGAGTAAAGGATGAAAAAAATTAATATGTGGTATGTACATGTACCAACTACCCATGATAAATGTAATCATTATGTACTGCTAAAATATACAAATACATAAATAAAAGGTAAATCACTAGCCACAGTTTTTGAATTATGAGAGCCACTGTAGTGAATCTCAATGTAAAAGATAAAAATAGATAAGTGAATTAAAATCAGATCTATAAACATGCTCTTGTAAAAAACTTATTTCACTAACAAAGACATACACAGACTGAAAGTGAAAGGATCAAAAATGACATTGCAAGCAAATGGAATATGCAAGCAAGTTGGCTATATACTCTTATCAAACAAAACAAACTTCAAGTCAAAATCAGAGAAGAGACAAAGAGATTACTACATATTGATAAAGGGAACAGTTCATTAAGAAGATAGAATGATTGTAAATATATATGCAAGAAACATGAAAGCACCTAATTTTATAAGCAAACATGATTGGACATAAAGGGAAAGATAGGTTCCAGTACTATCTAAGAATAGTGGGTGAATTCAGTACTCCAGTCTTACCAAGAGATAGAGCATCCAGGCAAAAAAATCAAGAAAGAAATTTCAAAGTTAAATTACACTATAGAGTCAATAAGCTTAAGAAACATTTATAGAATATCTGTCAACTACAGAATACACGTTCTTTTCATCAGCACAAGCAATTTTTCAAAATAGTTCATTTTGGGCCATAAAACAAGACTTAACAAATATTTTAAAAATTTAAATAATTACTTTCGTTTTATCAAATAATAACGGAATGAAATTAAAAATAAACCACAAGAAAACTACAGAAATTATGCAAAACATGGAGATTTAACAGTATACTCTTGAACAAACAGTGGACCATTGAAATCTGGAAGGAAGGCAATTAAAAAATTCTTACAATCAAATGAAAATGGAAACACAACATACCAGAACCCATAGGACAGAGGAAAAGCAGTACTAAGAGAGTAGTTTACAGTTATGGGTCTCTACAGTTTTTAAAAAGAGCTCAGATAAATAACCTCATGATGCAAAGTCTTAGAAAAACAAGAACAAATCAGATCCAAAATCAGTAGAAGAAAAAGGTATATAAAGATCAAAGCAGAAATAAATGAAATAAAACCTAAAGGAGCAATATAAGTACCCAATGAAACATGTAGTTGGTTCTTTAAAAAGATAAACAAAATTGATAAACTCCTGGGCTTGGGATTTAGCTCAGTGGTTCTGTCGCTTGCCTCACAAGCACAAGGACCCAAGTTCGATCCCCAGTACCAAAAAAATAAATAAATAAAATTGATAAACTCTTAGCTAAACTAACCAAACAAAAGAGAGAAGACCCAAATTAATAAAATTATTGATTAAAAAGAGGATATTACAACAGACACTACTAAAATCCATAGGTTTATAAGATAATATTTTTAAAAATATATGTGAATAAATTGGGGAACCTAGAATACTCAAATTTATAGGCACATATGATCTACTAAAATTGAATCAAAAAGATATTAAAATGTACATTCATGAGATTGCACTCATCCTCAAAGCTTAGTATTAAAATCAACCTTCCTTGACAGTGATTCTTTATAGCTGGATTCTTCATCAGAATTTCACTATATCTTCATGATCATGCAACAGCCCATGCATTGTACATTGATTTGCCCCTTCACTCTATTCTTGTGCATATTCTAACTCCACATCAGTGAATCTACCTGCACATAACATGTAAATGATTAATAATTTCAAGTTTTGACAAGAAATAAGTAATATAAGAGAATTGTCATATTTAGGGAAATATATTAAAGACTTGTTTTTTTCATTTTCTCATATCCCAGAAGAGCTGTGCCATACATGCCCTTAGAAAATAACACAGTCCTATATAACCTGCACTCCCTAGTAGAGAGCTCAGTATCCTGGCCTGTTAGTGCTTATTAGATGAAGATCAATCTGCTTCTCAGATATAAAAGTAATTCTGAGAAATTATGGTTAACTTACCTCTTGTCTTATATATCTTTAGCTATCTGATCCTGCATTTAAGGATAGTCAGTGTACCCAGGTTACTACTGGAAAGTGAGTAATTTCATTTTCATGTGGTTAGTGCTTTCTGAGCAAAGGAAATTATGACCTGTTTTAAAGGACAAGTTAAAAGTATTCATGATCTTTTCCAATTCAAAGAATAATAAAAGTTACTTGTTAGAGTCAAATGCTTTCCTCTTTCTCTTTCTAAGAGACTTTGTTCACATTTCAAGGAGGGATAAAACTATGTAGCTAATTATGGTGGAGTATGAACTTGATTGGCTTTGGGATCCACAGGGGGATTGGTGGAGCACACTTCTGGTTGTGTCCAGGTGAGCCATGGAGTTATGGCTTTGGGAGTCTATGTATGGTCCCTCACCCGCTTTTCTCTGGTACTCTTCCGCTGCTCTGCTTCTAGGCTGCCATGAACTAAAAAGCTTTGCTTTGCCCCACCATTCTGCCATAATTGTTCCTGCCTTGACGCCCGCTCATCATGAACTAAATCCCTAGAAACCATGAGGTAAATTAAACCTCTTTTACTTTAAGTTGTGGGTGTTGACTATTGTGTACCAGCAACAGAAAAGCTGACTAATACACCCTAGGTCATGGAATTAGTCATTTGTATTCCAAGGAAACTCCCAAAATTTCTTTCCCTCTCTCAGAAGGGGAGGTTACAGCTAAACAACTGTCCTTCCACTATGTAAACTACTAGATTCATAATTATGGAGTTCCTCTCCTGCAGAATCTGAAAATGTGCATACTCACAGGCCTAATCATCTAGCTGTCACCAAATAGTTCTAAAAGGGGACATGGAAAACTGATATAGGTACTGTTGTAAATAATAATCTTCTTGATCCAGAAATGTCATGCTTATTTTTAAAATAAAATAGGTAGAGGTATTAAATAATTATCTTGAACCTTAAAATTAATCTCTAGATAGAAAATAAATACACTGAGAATTTCACTTCAACAGTTTATAATGTAAGAATTTTAGATTCCCAGAAAATGTCAACTTGGGAAGAATAAAATTGTTATATATAAGGACAAACTCACCATGTATCAGAGTGCATTCAATTTTTCTAATGATGCTATTGTTATAGAAAATAAGAAAATGAATTATCAACACTATGAATAGTGTTTTGTACTGTGTAAGTTTAACATTGTCTTCTGAAACCAAACATTAGTACACTCAGAAATGTACAGAAATATCCATCAGGCTTTTATAGCTGTTCAAACAACTATTAAGTAACTAATGAAAGTTCCCTTCAATGGTGCCATTCATGGAAATATAACTTGTGCAAAACAAATTCCAGAAGTGGTTACAAGAGAGAACCAGGAACAGGTAAGAAAAAATAGGTGTTAATATAGGTAAAACAGAATTGATTGAGAGAAAAATTTCCATGTACTTTTAGCCAGGCTCAAACATGGTAAAATGAAGTGTTCTCAGCTGCTTTTGTTAAAGTGTAAGTAGCTAAACACAATGCAATGGTGCATAATATTGTCAACTTGTACAACATTCTAGTATACATGATATGCTTTTGTATGAAATCACTAGTTTGAGATGAAGTTACACAACCCTGCTGGTAAAAATGATGTCTAAGTTAAGGCAGGAAAAAGTTATATAATATATCCAAATTTAATATTTACATTTCATAGGCCATAGTTGCAAATTAAGCAAGACAAGATTGAACATTTGTGGCACATCCACATGAAATATTGAATAATGCTTGCTAGTAATGATAAATTATAAATTATGATATTCTGAAAGTAGGTTGTGAAAGAAACTTTCCATAGGGAAGGTGTTAAAATAAATACTAAGTAAATTTTTACTTTATGACACTATAATATAAAATGTAATAATACGGTGTGTGTATGACAATTTTAATTATATGTTATGAACAGTTGACAGTTGGAGAAATGTACATCTTCCAATCTCAAGAGGAAGTGGCTAAAATTTTGATGCTCCATCACAGATCAGTGTTCAGTAGTGTGGAGTACATTGAAAATGGAGGCAGAAAGCAAGGAAAGAGGATGGCCCTCTTAATGGCAAACTTACCCAGGTCTGATATATTCAATTTAAGAAAAATAAAACAAACACCAACTAATGAAATTCTGGATTAAGCTTCATTGACTTGAAGTCATAGATAGTCATAGACCTAGAATCAACAGCCTAGACATATCAGCAGCCAGAATGGCTAATGACCGTGAGGAAATTCAGTCATTAACCTGGATCTTGGTAAAAATCAACACCTAAATGTCTGATCTGCCAGCTGCACAGACTTGCCTTAGTCATTGCCTTAACTTTAACTTAGTCATTGCCTTTAACTTTGTGATAAAGCAACATCCTATTTGGCCTCATTTAATATTTTTGGTTGAATTTTACCATCTTTGTAGCACTATTCCTTTTTTTTTCTGATACGGGGGATCGAACTCAGGACCTTGTGCTTGCAAGTCAGAAGCGGCACCACTGAGCTAAATCCCTGACATGTAGCACTATTTCAATACACTTAAATTTTCCATTGCCCTAAAATGAAAGATTTGCATAATAAAGTTTTTTAGTTGATGTAGTTATTGCTATTGTATTGTACATAATATTTTCCACTTAGTATCTTTAAGATATACTTAATAACATGTGGGAATGACTCAGTGAATTTTAGATAGATGAGTCATTATATATTATACCTTCAGTAGTACTGAGGAAATTAATTGATATGTGGGCACCACATAAGTTCATCTATTTCCTGTTTCACTTTACTAAAATTATCTTATGTTCTTAAGTTCAGAATTAATAGAATCTTTCTAATATCAAATATGAATGCTTATATTGTATTATATTCAGTATATTGTTTATTCCAAACCAGTGTGCAAGAGGATATGGAATACTTTTAACTGACAGTAAAGTTCAAGGAAGAAATAAGCTTTACTTTCATCACCACATGCAACACTGTTTTGGTAAGTAGTTTCTTTATACAAAAATAAAGCCAAAAGACAAAAAACCACCATGGCCTGTGATGTTTGACAAT
Source organism: Heterocephalus glaber (assembly GCF_053883595.1). Taxonomy (NCBI): domain Eukaryota; kingdom Metazoa; phylum Chordata; class Mammalia; order Rodentia; family Bathyergidae; genus Heterocephalus; species Heterocephalus glaber. Next base: position 37,929,950 of record NW_028258320.1, on the reverse strand, counting down.
TTGGTGGGATATTCTCAATTTTACGTTATTGATGTGGTGTTATTGAATGTGGATTTAAGAAAGATGTGGACTCTACTAAGTCAGTATGAGCCAAGCTATCTCCAGCATGCCATTGAAAAAACCTAGACAAGTCTCTTGGCAATGGAAACATGAAACAAAGCTGAAGGAGAAAATCATACCTATCAACTTGAAAATTACATAAAGCTGCAACTTTTCATATTATTCAACAAAAATAATATTTATTCTAGAATTTAGAATAATTCATGGGGAAATAAGTACTTATGATTTTTTCTTTAAAAATGCATGTGTCTAAAACTACAGGAGTCTCCCAGTACAGCCTGTTGCCATATAGCTAATTAAAGCTTTCTGATGCTATCAAAAGAAGAATCCCTATTTTTTTCTCTCTTTTTGGAAACTTGAAAAATTGACACCTTCCAAATTTTAGCATTAATTTAATTAAACAAGAATGGAAGTAGAAGAGAAACTCTGTATGTTAGACCCAGCAAGAAAGAACCAACCAGAGACCAATATTAAATCCACACAGGAGTTTATTATCGGACTCAAGCCCCGACTGGGGGGAGACAAACATGTTTTATACACCATTGAGGCCAACAGTTTCTCGGCCCCCCTATGGGATAGAACTAGCAAAGCAAGTGAAAGGTACAGAAGCGGAATGTCGCGCTGTTAGGACATTTGTAAAACAATAGTTGATTAATTGTTATTTCTAAAGAGACTTTCTAAGGGGAGGAGGTTTTTAAGCTTCCTCCTTCTGAGTTCATCTAAAGGGCAAGCAGGTGGGTCAAGCAGCAACATGGAGTCTGTCTTGCTAACTAGGGTCCTTAAATGTACACACAGGGAATATTTGTGATGCCTGTAAACACAGCTCACCTCACTGCTCATCAAAATTTGCTACCCCTGTTACTGAAGGTGTGGTCAGCAGAAGACAAGCAGTGGGTCAAACCACTTGGCCCAGGCAGGTTTGTGTGCTCACTGCCTTTGACAGGTCACATGACTCCTTTCACCTCACTTAGTCTCTCTTGCTGTCCTTCAGCTATCTCTATGAGATATTTTCACTGGGGTATAATTTTAGGTTTTTGGAGGTGTTTATCCCTAAGATTTAAAGATGCTTCCTATGATAGTTAACTTATTATGTCAACTTGAGTAAGATAGGCCTAACTAAATTGGGTCAGAATAGTTCTCGATGTGGCTGAAAGGATTTACTAAAAACAGAAGACCTGCCTTAGGTGTGAGTGGCCCCAACCAATAAGCTTGTCACTTGACTGGAATAAAAGGGAAATGAAGAAGAAGGGCTTGCTTCTGTTTTTTTCAGAAGATCTCCAGTCTTCTTCTCTACCTCGGGCATTCTCTTCTGGCTTCCAGTGCAGACTCTTTAATCTTCTATCACAGACTTTTCAGCCTCCCAATACAGACTGGCACAGGAGACCACACTTGTGGTAGCCAACCTGACTCTGCCTTGTGCCTCAATGCCATTTTGTACCTGTGCTTGAACAAAGTGCTTGCACATGAACAAAGCGCCCAAAACCCCCACATCCTGCTTGACAGTAAACTTGCTGCAGTTGCAGGATGTTTTGTAGCTCACCTAGTGTGTGTGAAACTTCCTTGTGTCCCCCACTAACCTGGCATGATTCTGCTTCTGTAAGATTCCACTTGCTTTCCCCTGAGCCCTCCCCAACTGAAAGCATGATTTAAAGGGAGAAATCAAACTGCTTCACATTGCTGAGGAAATTTTCTGGGTGTTAGCCCCCCTCGGCTGCCAGCTATAATAAATGGGCTCGAATCTGGCACAGAGTGTGGTGCATCTCTATTGTTTGAACTCACTCGTCCATAACACACTGAGCTCCAGGGCCTTTGACTGGATCCTTAGGATATCCACTTTGAAGATAGACCTTTTGCACTCTTCTAAATCTGATGCTGTGGGCAACCATTGTAAGCCAAACTTGTAAACTCTTATATATTTATATATCTTGCAGTAAATCTGTATCTCTAGTAAGCACGGACTGATATTCTTTCTTTCTTTCTTTCTTTCTTTCTTTCTTTCTTTCTTTCTTTCTTTCTTTCTTTCTTTCTTTCTTTCTTTCTTGTTATTGTTTTTGTTTTGGCCTTGCATTTTTTCCAAGAAGTCTGCAATCACTATAATCATTTTTTGTCATATACGGAATGTCTTCTTTTTCTGGCTGCTTTTAATTTTTTTAAAAAAATATGAATTGTAAGCAATTTGGTCATGAAGTGCTTTGTGTGATTTATTGTAGAAGTAAATGTATAATTTCTCATCGACCTAAGATCCTTATCATCATTAGATCCCCATGTTCATAGAATTACCGGCATCCTCTGAGATATCTGATACTTCCTCCAAATATAAGAGTCTTGTCAATTTTGGATTATTGCTCCCCTGAGTCACTTGTTACTCTGTATGAACCCAATAAATAGTGGCAAGCTCGGAGTGCCTTTGTCTCTGCTGCTGAGAGAACCATTGATCAGAACCCAGCCCAGAACCCAGCCCAGAGCCCAGCTTCTTCTCTAAGTCTCCATTCCTGTCTTTATTCTTTAATTCACCTTGTGCTGTCATGGCTCACAGGATACCAGGACCCACTGCAGGGGTTCTGGTAACATCCCCTTTCCCTGTTCCCTACTACTTCTGTCATAGAATTTTCTCTGATCTTAATTACATGCAGGAGATGTAGTGCTTATTCATGAATGATTAATAAGGTTACAATAGGGCGAAAGTAACTGAAAGTCAGGCCTGAGAACCAACAAGAATGTACTCTTGCTTACAGCATCAGAGATTCACTTGGTATTTGCTATGTGATCCTCTACCTTAGGACAATGGAAGAAGGAATAGCTCTAGGATGCTGTTTAAAATTTCATGGGTGGAAAGGAGTGACTTCTTCAGCTCCATTTTTTCTAACTGCACTGCAATGGTTAAACAACAGGAATGGGTTGAATTAAAAGAAAAGACACAACTCTATTTCCTAGTAGAAACTCCATTTACATGTTAAAAAGTGAATAAGTTAAACAACTATGATTTTAAAATACTTACACCAAGGTTGCAGTAATAAAAAGAGTGGCTATATTAATATTAGACAAAGCCCAAATGCCCATCAACTGGAGAATGGATAAAGAAAATGTGTTTTTTTTTATTAAATGGAGTACTACTCAGCCATAAAAAATGAGAAATTAGAGATATTTATAGCTAAATGGATGCACATTGAGGTGATACTTTTAAGTGAAATAAATAGGACACACGTGTGTAAATACCAAATAGTTTCTTTAGTGAGAAACTGAAAGTGTAAACAACTAAAAGGTATAATAGATAATGTGAAATAGGAAGAAAAGGGGGAAAGGAGGAGGAGAAGTGGGATGGGTAGGGGAAAGGAAAGAAGGGAATGGAATTAATATGAGAAAATGAAAAAAAGGAAACAAAGTCTTTGTAAAGAGGGAGGGATGGAGGGGTTGAAGGGAGGGCAGGGGAATGGGGAAAAAATAAGAAGCAAGAGAGATTATGTACAGGTACAAAATTCCAATGATGAATGTATACCTAAAATACAATGTACCAATAAAATATTAGACAAAGTAGATTTTAGAATAAAGAATATTAGTGAAGATAAAGCAGATCGTGTAATGACAATTGAATCAAGTTCATCAAAAAGACAAAAATTCTGTTTATGCATGTAAGAGGGCATAAGAATTTTTTTTTTTCCTTTTGGTACCGGGGATTGAACTTGGGACCTTTCACTTGCGAGGCAGGCTGCAGAACCACTGAGCTAAATTTCCGGCCCAGCATAAGAATTTTTGAAGAAATAAACTGAAAGAACTGTAAGATTAAAAAAATGCAATTCCATAATTATACTTGGAAATTTAATACTCCTTTTTTAATAAAGAAAGATCACATAGAAAGTAAGCATATGGAATTGACAGTACCATTGACCCACATGATCTTATTGACATGTGAAGAAAACTCCAACCAGCATCACTAGAATGCACACTTTTTTCAAAACAATTATTTTGTGTTGTATATATTTAAGATGTACAACATGATGTTTCCCACCACATATACAGAGTGAAATGATTAGGTAAACAAGTTAACATATTATCTCCTATTTTTTAATTTTTTACAAAAAATGTAAATTCATATTCTTTTGAAGAAAATAAAAACTTTCTTAAAAAGCTATTTCTTGCAATTAGAAATGGTTAAGATTATTGTTTCTGGTATTAGTTATTTAATTTCTTTTAAGAAACTCAATAAATGTTGGATTGATTAATAATCTATCATTTCTCCTGAAATAATAATTACTATAAATTTAATGAACAAGAGACATAAGGAAAGGAGAAAATAAAGAGAAAATTACTTTATTTAGTACTTTAAATATGTAAGAAAACTTACATAGTAATAAAAATAATTGGATTTTTAATAAGAATAGGACAGGTCTATAAACAAAAAGTATAGTTCTTTATAGATTGTCTTGAGTGATATCAGTGATTTCATGGAAAACTTGATGGTAGACGTCCAATTCATACAAAAAGTCTATATGATTGTAGTAAGAAATAGTCCTATGGTAAATGAGGTTGGTGATTTCAGATTGTAAGATTTTAAAATCTTCAGGGTCAGCCAACAAATCATTTTCACCATTTCAAGTTGCAGTTGGCACATTCATATTTGCTATACTGTACAATGGAGAAGTTGTCTAAAAATAAATGAGTAAAAAGGGGTTCCACAAAAAATAACACATTAGAATGTTCTATCTATAATTTTTATAATAGTGAATTTAAATACTATTTTAAAATAAGCTGAATCTAGTGGATTCAACATAATAGATCTATAAAGCAAAGAGTATGAAAGAATAGGCATTGTAAGTTTTACTTGGAAATAAATCAAACATAAATCAAAACTAGGTATGTAGGGCCAGGGATTTAGCTCCGTGGTACCATGCCTGCCTGGCAAGTGCAAGGTCCTGAGTTCGATCCCTAAAACCATGAAAAAAAAAAAAGGAAAAAAACCCAACTAGGTACATGGTACATAGTTTGTTCTAACTCAGGGTATTTAAGCATTTCATAAAAGTAATTTCAGGACTACTTAAGAAGCATGAAAATATTTTAATCAAATTTTCTGTGACTATATTACCATCAATATGTTCATTAATAAATAATAAATATTAGCAGTAAAAGTCAACTCTGATCTCATTGAATTTGATCTTTAAATTTTACTTCAGATTTTTTAATGAGTAGACAACATCAGGTCTAGAGTTTAGCTGAGACAGAAAAGTGTGGTGAAAATGTATAAACTTTGAAGTCAGACAGACTTAGATTTTAACATTTCAAACATTTTGTCATCACACTTATCACATTCTTACCACATTACCATTAACTTCTAAGTCATTCCTGGTTATTACATGTGTTTATTCTATTTCTCAAATAGGATAACTGGGTTTAGGGTCAAATCTATATATATATTTTACTTTTTATTTCCTATTAAGCTAAATACAGAGCTATGCATAGTATAAACAGTATACTTTTCCTCTTGAAAGATGATGAATTCTTTTACTTCCTGTCAATTTCTCTAGATTTATCCCTGATAATATTAAAATACATAGAAACATGGAAAAGCTGCTTTGGTTGGATGTGATAATATAAATTCAAATCAATACAGTTATCATCTTCCAGTCCTTCTTAGAGTGTTATTACACTGTGGAGATTTAAAGATAACCCTGGATCTATAACAAAGTCATCTGAGCCAATTAGGAAGAAATGATTTTTAGTTTATACATAATTATGTACCTGATTAAAATGAACCAAGTTAAGATGCGGATTCCCCCAGTCAAAAGCTTTCATGTGAGTAGAATATAAAAGCTGAAAGAAAACAAACAAATAAGACTACATTCATTTGTTCAATACAGAAGCAGGTGATACAAGTTAGATATGCATTGCACTTATGTCTCATTGTACTGCGTCTGCTGATATTTATGCAGGCGGCCTTCTTTGTCTCTTCCTCTTTCTAGTTAGTGAGAAATGTAAAGTGTGATGGGGAAAGGGGAAACTAAATATAAGATGCTATCCTCTTCCTACAAGTGCATATCCCCAAGTCCTCTTACTACCCAAAGTGGGTCTATGAATTTGAGGAAACATTAGGCTTCCTCAGAAATCCTCAGCTTCGTCAACCAAAGTCAAAAGTTAGTATCTTGCACTGGGCCTAAGATGGTACATCCCTAGACATCCTTGCCTCAAATAACAAGACTCTAAAGGTTGTTCCAAAAATCCATCCTTTGCCTCACTTTTTAACCTTCTCAAGCTCATCACTATTATCTGCTTTAAGTCTATTAGATCCAATGCCCATATTCCCCTGGTTATGTTTTCATCACAAGAAGGCCTGACTTGGGTTACCTATCATGTTCAGATTTCTACACCTTGTAAGACACAACATATTCCTCTTTTTAACTCTTTCCAGTTCTCCTAAACTCATAAAACTCCATCATCATCCCACTATCTTAAATCTCTTCTCTGAATGTCTCCAGTCACCTTCTTGCTTTATTGACAATCCTCCCCTGTAGCTTTTTCAAGTGGTACTAGCCCCCCCCCCCCCGCCATATACCTGGCACAACTGGCCATGGGTTTAGGTTAATTCTTTTGGCTATTTATTCCTTCTTACAGATAATTCTTACTTCTGCCTCCCTAAGGAGTTTCTTCCAAGCTCCAAATCTCTTGTCATTAAATTACATTACTCACTATTACTCACTATAGCAACTTGCTGTTGCTATCGTCTATTAAACTTAAGGATGTTTTACCTTTGTAGTTGCTGCTTATTCTAAAATTATTCCTACCTTTAATGACTTAATCCTTCCAACAACCTTACCTCTAAGTTCCTTGGGGTTTTTGATCTTGTCCTGCTCCTGACACAACCACTCACCCTATGACCATATCATTTTATTACTGCAGTCCCTTCATAGTCTAATTTTTATTCATTCTCTTTTCTGAACATTACTTACTAATTCTAGCATAACTTAAAAAGTCTTCAACTCTGCCAAGATCTTGAGTCCATCCTTCTTTCCAACTTTTCATTGTATCTTATTCTCTCTTCAATGTCCTGTCTCTTGTTCTTATGCAACTGAAATTCCGTAATCCATCATTACAATTATTCTCCAACATTTACTTAACATTTCTCCACTTCTATTATTTTACAAAAACACATCTGGAAAACTTCAGTTTTCTATCCACTATGCTAAAGAGACTGAATAAAACTGGAGGAAAAGCTAAAAACTATGCATATGAAGTCACTTTAAACTTGTGATTAAAAACCTCATGTAGGCCATTACATTTGCTTAGCAATCATGTCATAATTCCCTAGTCTATTTCCTCACCCAGTCTTCTGGGCAACTGTTATGGTTTAGATCTAAAATTCTTCTGTCCAAAAAAGTCTCACATATTCAGAGGCAGGACTTTTGGAAGGTGATCATGGGGCTGCTCTACTCATTAATGGATTAGTAAATCTGTGAATTCATGGCTGAATGTATTGTTATGAGGTGGGGCCTTGTTGGAGGTGGGTCATTGGGAACATAACCTATAAGGTATATTCTTGTCTCACTCCTTCCCTCTCTGCTTCTTTTCTGCCATGCAATGAGCACTATTCCTCCATCATGCACTTCCACCATGATGTTTCTGGCTTAGAGCCAGTCAACTATATATGGACTGAATCACCTGAACTATGAGCCAAAATTAAATCTCTCCTCCCTTAAACTGTGGGAGTTAGGTATTTTGTCTCAGAGATGGGAAAGTGATTAATACAGAAAATTGGTACTGGAGAGTTGAGGTCATTGCTGTGACTATATCTGACTATGTGGCTCAAAAGCTTTTGGACTGGTTTGGTGGAGGAGTGTGGGAAGTTTGGATATGTGGCCCAGAGAAGTCCTAGAATGCTGTAAACTGATCTTGATGGGTAATTCTGGTCAGAGCTTAGAAGACCAGAAAGTTGATGGAAATGAGGACAGTAAAGGCTCTTGAAGTTTCAGTGGGGAATTTCATGTAGAAAGAATGTCAAATCCCAGCTGATTCCGGATTATTTACGTATTGCCTTTTCCTATTACTCTCTTTCTTACTCTTCACTTTAGATATACTTGCTTCCTAAGTGCCTCTGAAAAATGCCCGTAAGTAGGGGTTTTGCATTGGCTCTTTCCTCCGTCTGTAATGCTCATTCCCAAGCTGTGACCTGAATGTTTTTGTCTTTCCCAAATTCATATGTTCAAATCTTAACCACCGAGATGATAGTATTAGCACGTGTGGCCTTTTGGAAGATGAATTAATGCCTATGTAAACTAGGCCCAAGGAATATTTTTGTCCTTGCCACTATGTATACACAGACAGGAAGTGCCATCTATGAATGAGAAAACAATCCCTCACCAGACACTGAGGATACCAGTTGCTTGATCTGGGACTTTAAGGCTTCTAGAACCATGAGAAATAAATTTTTACTGTTTATAAGCTATCTGATTTATATTTTATTATAGCAGCCAGAATGGAGTAAGATATATTAGATGTCTATAGGGATAATTCCCTCATTTCCCTCAAACCTTTCCTGAAATGACACCAACAAACCGAGGCTTGTTGTAACAGGAATCTAGAAGCTGGACATGAAGATGCCCAAAGAGGAACTAAAAGCAGGAGAAAGCCTGGCATCTCTGTCTTCATTCCTTGTCTCCTTTATTATCTTAAAAATGGACTGTTCTACATGTAAGCTTGTTAGTCACTTAGGGAATGTCAGTAATACAAAACTTATTTGCCTTAAATTTACCTAGCCTCATGCCCCTTCCAAGGACACCAAAATGAGAGTAACTGAAGTAATTTTCAGAATTTGCACAGATATTCAATTTCCAGATTTTATAATGTCCAGTTCCGGAACACCTGGAGCAATGTTTAGAAGTTTCCAGCCATCGTCCTCAACCTTCCATCATCCTGGACTCCAGGAAAAGCTGTCTTACAGACCTCCCTGCAGTGAGGTCATCCCCAAGCAGGAACAATTGCTCCATGATGAGAAATGAGGCTTCCCCCACCAAGCAGGAACAGTCATCTCATGGGTACTGAAATGCCCCTCAAGCCATAAGAATTCTCCCAGAACTGTGAAACTAGGACTGAGATAATGATGAAACAGGCCACCACAGCATTCCATAAGACTGGCCCCTGTGCTTTTCTTGGCAGGCCCGTCTGACCTTTTCAGACCTGTGGCCTTTTCTGTTTCTCAAACTGAAGCCCTTCCTTATTTTCTCTTATTTTCCTTTGTAAGGGAAATCTTTGTTAGGACCATGCCTTCCCCCTTCATTTTCTTGTACTTTCCTACTAAAACTTTTGCCTGTAAATTCATGTTGACCACTTCAATTTTAATTCCCTTCCCACTGAAGCAAGGGCAGAGCTAGCCAGTGACAACTGAGCCCAATTTCTTTTTTTTCTTTTTTTTTTGTTAAATTCTTTTATTGGTACATTTTAGGTACACAACACAATTACATTTCTCACTGGGAATTGTGCCTTTACATAATGCATCTTGGTTCTTATTTTTTCCCCATTCCTAGCCCTCCCTTCACCCCCTCCACCCTTCCCTATTTACAAAGACTTTATTTCCGTTTTTTCCATTTCTCAGCATTTTTCCTTTCCCTTCTTTCCTTTCCCCGGCCCCTCCCCCTACTCCTACCCCTTTGGACCTTTTCTTCCTATTTTGCATTATCGATTATTCATTCTAATCATTGGTACATTTTAAGTATACAATATAATGACATTCATCATTGGAAATTTGCACCTTTACATAGTCTCTCTTGGTTCTTATTTTTCACCCTTGCCCAGCCCTCCCTTCAACCCCTCCAGTCCTCCCTATTCACAAAGATTTTGTTCCTAGTTTTCCATTTTCTCATATTAATCCCATTCCCTTCTATCCTTTCCCCTAGCCCTCCCACTTCCTTCCCCTTTGCCCCTTTTCTTCCTATTTCATATTACCTATTATACATTTTAGTCCTTATTTACACTTTCAGTTTCTCACACCAGAGAAACAATTTAGTATTTATACATATGTGTCCTATTTATTTCACTTAAGAGTATTGCCTCAATGTGCATGCACTTAGTTATAAATGTCTCTAATTTCTCATTTTTTATGGCTGAGTAGTACTCCATTTTATTAAAAAAACCACATTTTCTTTATCCAGTCTCCAGTTGATGGGCATTTGGGCTGTTTCCAAGTTTTAGCTATCACAAACAGTGCTGCTATGAACATGGGTGCACATATATCACTGTGGTGTGATTCTTTTAATTCTTTGGAGCCCAATTTCTTTATTCAAATGTAGCCCCTGGTTCCCAGCATATCTGGTCTCTTTTTTTCTGTTCTTTCCCCCATCACTTTTCCATAGCTTCTATCCCTTTCTAACATACTATAGTAACTTACTTATTTGCCATGTAAGTATTTATTCCTTATATACCTACTACGTGATATTAAGCTTAAGAAAAATAGGAATCTTTTATATATTGATGTATTCTATGAACATAGAACAATAAGGTCATGTGATAAGTTCTCAATATATTTATTATAATGTATGATAAAAATTTTGTGCAGATTTCCCTAATGCAGCAATCATCAGGGATAAACTAAATCTAAATTATAATATTTTAATAATTTACATCAAAACAATTATTTCATAAATATAAACACATATAAACATGGATAAAACCTTATCCAACATAATAATGATAGTTTAAATTTATTTAGTATTCAGTGACTTTAAAGAATATTCATAATTATTCTGTTTAATTCTCATATTTTTGTTAGGACAGCAAATCATTCCATTTTAAAAATTGAGAAATGATTCAGAAAGGTTAAATGAGCTGCTCAATATCTTGTTACCAAGAAGGTTCAAAGAAATAATTTAATGTTTGGTCCTTTGTTCTCAAGAAAGTGCTCTTTCTATTACATTATCCTGGCTTTCAATGTTAAGATTACATTCACACTGGATTTTTCCCTTTATCAATATCAGTCATTGAATAAATATTAGTTGAGTAGCTATTATATGCCAGGAAATGTTACCTTTGGAAATATAAAAATATACAAAACCTCCTTGTGTTCCTCAAGCAGCTCACAACTAAACAGAGGGTAAACTGGAGCCTAGAGAAAAGTGTTCCAGACTAGGCATCAGGAGAACTGTGTTTTAATCTTACCTTTGAATCTTTGAGCAGTTAATGAAGGGCATGGGATAGAGCCTCTCTACTCTATTTTTCCAACATTTTCTCATTTGTAAAATGTAGATAGTCATACTGCTCTATCACTGATGAGTTTAGAGGATCTAATAGATTATTACATTAACACAGTTCATAAATTATAAAGAATTATATAAATATGTGGTGATTTCATTTTATCCTACTAAATTTGTCATTCTATGGGAATGGTATGAACCCTAGAATGATAAAGTAAACCATAAGTATTATAAATTATATTGAAATGCACTTTAACTGTTATACCTGACTCCAGTGGACCATATTTTGAACAGATGTTCCTGCTGGGTTATGTGAAAAATATACATCCAAATGACTCTGAGGGGTAAACAAAGGATTTTTATACTTAGTTTAATCAGAGAAAGCATAATTTTGATATTTAATGAATTAAATGAAAGTCAATTTTTAATAAAAAATATCAATCAAAACAAGTCAAATTGTATTTTAAATATACAAATGTACTTATTAAATTGTAAACATTTTCCATTAATGTAGAAACCATGATTGTATTTCTAAGTTATTTCATGTCCCCTCATAAAAATAATCAAACATACACACATACACACTCCATTAAGGAACTGGCAAGATAGAAAACAAATTAGCAGGATGAATTGAAAAGAAAATAATGAACCTCAAAACCAGAACACTGAAGATATTTCATCTTTAAGGTTATTTGCTAATCCCAGGGACCTTGATGTTTCATTCTGAGACCTTAACTCATTATATAAGACAAAATTAATGCCCAGGACCTGCCAAACTTGGGATATTCAAAAATGAAACACTCTCCATGATCAACTTGGGTCCCAAATTCTACATTACTCAATCTGAGTCAGAAGTATATCAGCCAATAACTCAACCTGCAGACTAAGTGTGCATCCCCTACATAGTGCCTGAGGATAGACATATAGTTGCCCACCTTTCAGAGTGGCCTCAGTTGCCTTAAAAAAGTAATAATATTCCAGCCCAGAAGAAAATGAAAAGGTTTGTCTTATTACCCATTTTATGAGTAAAAATAAATTTTCAAAATTAGTAAACCCCGGTCAGTTATTTAAAAAAAGCAAGTTTATGGGACTAGGTACCAAAAAAGAACAAGCAAAAAAGAAATCTAACACATATTTTAGATGCTATCAGATACAGACTATAAAGCAATTATGCAGGTTTACAGAAATTGGAATAGCAACCACCACAGGATGTGAACATCGTGGGAAGGAAATTACAAGAAAACCATTTATTAATTCCAACTTTCATCCTGAGGGCATTGTCGAAAGTTGTGGAGCAAAATAGTCAAGAGAGTGGCAGTCTTGTTGAACAGAAGAAAAAAAGATCAGTGAGTCTGGCTGCTGCACAGTTGCATTTTAGTCATCAAATTACTAAAATAAGTAGGCCCTTGAATTAAAGAGAATTGGAGGGAATTAGACTTACTCTAAACAGCTTAAAAATAAGCTTTGACAACTAGCTAAATAAGCCACAACTCTTGAGTGGACAGTAACTGCTGTAGTTTTAATGTTTGTACCTTCCAAAACTCATGCTGAAATTTGGTTGCCATATGGTAGTCTTGGGAGGTGAGGCTTTTGCCTGAAACACAAAGGTACTGAGCCCTAAATATTCTATATACCATGTTCTCTCTGTCTCTGATTATCACATATATATATATATATGTGCATACATATACTATAATTAATATGATGTGCTATAATAAAAGTTATATGAATGTGGTCTCTCATTCTCTGTCTTTCTCAAAATACCTTAATTCCTATATCTCTATAGTAAGATTTTCAAACCAAAGTTGACCAAAGGTAACTGAAACCATAGAAAGCAAAACCACAGATATGGGTAAATTACTATATTTTTATAGTCAAATGGTCAAAGAAGGAAAAATACAATATTTGAAATTTAAAATGTATTGGGTGAATTTAAAAGCTGATTAAAAAGAACAAATGATAGTATTAATAAACTCAAATACAAGCTTATAGAAAATATTCAAACTTTGGCATAGAGAAAAAAATAAAATAGACCAAAGAAAGGTGTCAGGCATTGTCAGATGGCCCAGTGTTTATGTAAATAGGCACTTGAAATTTAAAAAGAGAAAGAATTAAATAAATATTGGTTGGGGCCAGGGATTTAGCTCATTGGTTCCACCACCTGCCTTGCAAACACAAGGTCCTGAGTCCAATCCCTGGTACAAAAAAAAAAAAAAAAATTGGTAGAGGCATGTCTAAATTTTCTGAAAGAAGTTCAGGTGAACCCTAAACAATATAACAGAGAAAAAGACCCCTTCTATTCCTAGACACATCCATTCAAACTGCTGAAAAACAAAGATAAAAAATATTAAAGATGTCAAGAAAAAAAGATACATTAAGACACATTAACCTATGAAATTTATGGCTAATTTGAAACTGTGGAAACCGGAGACAGGGAAAAGTGTTCTTAAAATTCTGATACAAAAAAATTGATACTCCTAACCCAAAACAAAAGGAACACACCTACAATAAGTAAAATATCCTTAAAAACTGAGAGGAACACAGAGTAATTCTTATTTCTGGTCCAGCATGGAAGGAGTTTGGAAGTCACCACTCCATCTTAATAAGTAGAAAGCTAAACATCTGAAAATCAACCACTCTTCTTAGAGCCATCCAAATACTGAGATGACAAGACAAACCTGTGGGGAGACAGGCAGATGAACACAGATTCAATACTTACTGAAACAGGGACTCACAAGCAGAAACCTCAGTGAGAACAAGGAGAAGTGTAAGAAATGTGAACTGTAAGTGACAGGCTCAAGTGAACTCATGCAAGGTTAACTATCGTATTGCTCTTACTGTTCCTTAATACTCTGTGAAATTTTTCTACTTCTAACTTTCTACAATCTCAGATGATTTAAGATACAGATACATTACAACCTACAACACTATCGATTTCTGTCCTAGAAGAAATTCCCACAAATATGAAACCATACTATATAAAATATAGAATGAATGGGTAAGGTAAGCAAAAATAAAGATTATTTTTATGATTCGTCCAAGCTTTTCATAGTAAATGCATGATAACAGAATGTGAGGAAGAAGAGATATGAATGTCTTTCTCCATATCTTTTATGTCAAAAAGTACATTTCTCCTACTCTATGGGCAAAAAAGGTAAGAACTGAGTTCAATTTTTTATGTTGTGAAACATTTCTTTCATATTCTTGTAATTGCCTATATAGTTCTCAGGGAATGCGAAAACACTTTCTTGAGACTGAATAAAATCAACATGTCCTCCTGGCATGAGAATGTAGTTGAGAACTAAGAGAATACCTGTATTTCTCTAAATGTGTTAATTAGTTCTCATTGAGAAGTTCTAAAAAGGTCTAGGTACAAGAACCAGCCACCATCCAAACGCCACAATTGCTTATCCCAAATCTGAACTTCTTATTTAATGTTACCAAAAAGTCTTAGAGTGAATGCCTACAGCTTTAAGAGAACATATACACAACCAACCCAAAGAGTCTTGATAATAGTAGCTTAGCACCACAACACTCTGACAGTACTGATGAATACTAGAATCTTTGATAATTGATAGGCACTAATTCTAATTATGAAAGGATGGACAAAGAAGGGGAGGAATGTTAAGAACCAGGGCATAAGAAGAAGAGTTATGGAAAACAGATGACGAGACAATCTAAATATAAAAAAGTCTCAGGAAACTAAAGCCCAATATCAAAAGCTGCTAAAGATGCTCATCAGAGCAGCTGCTTTCTAGTCTTTACAGATAGCAAGACAAATATGGAATCAAAATGATCTCAGCATGCTCATGTAAATTAGGTGCACAATGTTGATGTAGTCATAAAATCAGGCTAAGAATTAACTGCTAGTGTATGTTACTACTTGTATATGTGGAAGAATCATAAATGACACAATGCATAACATAAACACTTAGAGCTGCTTTGTAGAATTGGAAAAAATACATTTGAAATGCAACTTGTTCTCACCATATTTAAGTTCTCTAGGTCATATCCAAATATCATAAACAAAGTATGGAGGCACATTTTGTCAAAACTATGTAGTGAACAGAACTTTGAACCAACAAAATTGTTAAATGACGTTTTAGGTAGAATGTCTTTATTGCCAGAAAAAGCCTGTAAAATAAATTTACTCACATTTAGAAAACCACAATAATTTTAATTTAGTCATTTTTTTTTTTACTCAATAGCCTATGGTTTTGGGGTTGTTGTTTTTTTTTGATACAGGGTCTCACCCTGTTCCAGGTGGACCTTAAACTCTCTCTATAGCCCAAGCTAGCCTCTAAATCATGATCCTCCTTCTCCAGCCTCCCATAGTACTGGGATTACAGATGCACACCACCATGACTGGCTAAGAACATAATAATGAACTAAGAAATTATATGGTGAATTTACAACATATACAACATATACAATCAATCTCTTAGTAGTTTAAAAACTTTACATTAAGGAAAAAACTTGGAATCAAGTGTAGAAATGGTTTTCACCACTGGGTTTTCTCTCACAATGAATTATCTAAAGATATAACAAGTAATACTTTATTCCTTTGTAAAAACAAAGGCAAGAGTCCAGTGAAAATGAAACTAAAATCCCAATTCAAACATGTGGCTGTATAAACATAAATTAAAGGCACAATATCATTGTTACATTAGGTTATTGACTGCACAAAAGAAAGGTAGAACATACCTTTATTATTGACTTAAACTTGTATGCTGTTTTAATTAAAGGGCATTTTGTGTGTTCAACAGAAAAAATTGGTGCTAAGGCAAAAATATTTTGATTTGATTTTTTCCACTATCTTTGGTATTGTAGAAAATGCTATGAAAGCTGAAAGAAAATATTACATAAATTAGCTATTCTTAAGCAATTACTAGTGTGTAAAATGACCTCACAGAGAATAAAAGTAAGTTCAAAAATAGTTTTTGAACAATTGACTATTCATCCATTGCTCAGTTCACTTAAACACTTTTGGTCACCCAGTGACATTATATTGACCACAACGTAGAGTTGTAAAGAGAATTATACAGGATGACAATTTAGTAGTAAGCAGACTTGTAGTATAGTTTAAAATCAATATTAATTATAATGAATAAAAGTTAGAAATATTGACCACTTGTATAACTAGCAATGATGAAAATGAGATAAGTGTAATTTTCACATGTATGGATTGGTACACCTCAGGTAAGAGAGTCAATAAATGTAAAATATCTATGTTTAATATATTTAAAAACTTCTTGCCTCTTAGGATACAGAGGATATTAAACATTATATACTATTGTTTGTTTAAAGTCATTAAAATGAAGATAGCAGTACTATTCTTCAGGATACCAACAGTAGTGCCCTGTGAATGGCCTACATAAAATATTTCTTTTTGCCCAGTTTGCTTCACAATGAAATCAGTGGAAGCTGGAAGGTCATATTTAGCCAACTCATCAAAACTACAAAAGAAATAGGAAAATAAAAATTGTACTTCTTTCTAGTGTTATATTAACATTTGGAAATAATGAATAGGTAAATGAATAAAGGCAATTTTCAATTCTTTTGAGTACCATCAAGAAGTTATGTGGTATAATGTACAATATAAACTTCTGTGGGGAACCTACAGTCAAAGAAATATAATCCCAAGAAGTCTTATAAAGAGGGTATTTGTATATTGTAAATACAGTGGGGTAGATCCAATACATAAGTTACCAAGGAAAAGGCAGGTAAAACAAGAATGGGGTTAGTCAATAAGTTACCAATTAAGAAATAAAATGCACTGATGAAAAATTAGTAACAAGGTCATAATCAAATGAGCATTCTAAACTTTCAAGCTAAAATTTACAAAAATTTTTATGGTCTATAGAATAAAGTACTGAATTGAGAAAAAAGTCAGACCTATATTTTATGTCCCCCAGAAAGAGAATGAAATGATTAGTATATTTTAAAAGTAAAATGAAAAGTTGCTTTATTTTACTTGTACCTGAAAGCCCAGAACTCTTGGGAATTTGTTTCTAGGGACACATGTTTCCTGGACCAGGTGTTTCCTCTGCTGTTCTCCATCCACACATCATGACCAGCATCTGCCAGAATGAAGCCTAGGCTATTGTTGGGAAGATTGGAAACCCAGTTGCTGGCAGATGTAAGCAAATCATATTGCAAGTATACAACAAGCCTCTTTGCTGGGGAAAAATTGCAGAAAATTTCTTTATAAATCACATAACAGCTACATGAATATCTCTTATCTGGTTTCCCCACTTCCACATTTCATAAAACAATTTTACGATTACACTTTTCACAGGCATATTGAATACTGATGTCATGCATTACAGTCACTATTTTAGCCACCTGACTTCCCAGAGCTTTAATCTGTACTTCAAAGGGTTTCGCGAAATGATACATTGCAATTAATGTAATTTTGGCTATAAGGGAGTCCCCACACTGGGGCAGGAGGAAGACAAATCCGTACTTTGACTAAGAGACACAAAAGGGGAAAATACTGAATTCTTTGCCTCATGGCTAGATGACTCTGATCTACTTCATGTTCTGTAAGAAGTGAAGTCACCAGCCTGAGGCTAGATTTTAGGCAAAACCACAGAGCCGATCACTCCCTGAAATTCAGGAGACAATTTTCTGCATTCCATATCACATAATTACTGCCTAAAGGTTATTCCTCAAAGAAAGTAGAATCTCCTTTTGGCTTAGAGAAATTTCAGCAGAGAAAGGAGAAATGATGAATCTTTAGAAAGAAACCCTAAAGTCACAATTACCCTTTCTTAACCCCTTCCTCTGCTCTCTTCTGTTTCCCCCATCACCTTATCCCTGAGATTCCCTTAAACAATTGTGTACAGCCAAATCCATGTCTTGAGGATCACTGTGGAATCCCATAAGAATTTCTGTCTGTTTCTAGGGAATTTAACCTAAGAATTACCACCATGTGATCAAGGAACCAGACACTTGAGGACAGAATTATGGAGTTGAATTACTTACTGGCTGGTGGGCAATAAAGATCCTACCACTGGTTGTAGGTGAAGTATTGAAAGAAACTTACATGTTGTAGCACTCCAATGGCTAGAATATCACCTATAGTGAACTAGGATTAAATCCAGAAAAGGACTGAATGGTTTTTACAGTGTTTCTGACAGTTGAAAGACAGAGAGTATATATAATTAAGAAGTCTGTGGATTTGGGTGGTTGTTGCTGAGTGCCAATATTTTGAAGATAAGAAATTACAGGCACAGGCAAACAATCACCCATGCGAAAGCATAATGTGAAAGTCATAAGGCCTCCTTGGCAGCATCTAAACACCTGCATGCATGTCCTCGAGTTTGAGGGAAAATAGAATTGAAATTTTTGGTTAGAACCCATTTATAATAATAATAGAACTGCGGAAAAGTTGAGTTCTTGGCACTGGGTATAACTTATTGTATATTTAGGGCCATGATAGGTCAGAAATGGGCTCCTGAGACTTAAGGTGAGTATTTAGATGAGTATTTTTGGAATAACTTCAGAAACATCAATCCTAGATTTCTCTGAATTTACTAGGTCCACAGAAGTGACCCTCCCCACTGAGGTATTTTTTAATACCTCCATCCTCTTTTTAACTGTACATGCACAAGCACAACAACTTTGATCCAATATAGATAGGGTAGCTCTTAAAGTTGAAGATTTGGTTACCTCATCAGGCAAGCTAGGTTGGAGGGAAAGATAAGTAGAATTGATTGTGGAGGAGGTAATTGTGACCTTAGTGTTTCTTTTTAAAGATTCTCCATTGCTTCTTTCTCTGCTGAAATTTCTAAGCCAAAAGGAGATTTTAATTTTTTCTAGGGATGACTTTTAGACAATGATTATCTAATATGGAATGCAGAAAATTGGCTCCCAAATATCAGCGATTGATCAGCTCTATAATGTTATTCATGAAATCCATGAGCACTTCTGAAATCTTTGGACTCCAGCAGAATCACATCCTTTCTTAGCTCCTTCCCTTCCCTATCCTAATTTCCACATTACTACTTTTGACAGTATTCTATCAATAAATCATATATGGCCCTGAATCCCACTCTCAGGTTCTGCTACTAGAGCACTCCAAGGCTCTTAGTGTATTTTTAAAATATATTTCAGTCTTTTATTAGAGTGCTTGCAAAATGAAGTCATACTCTGAGGATATTTACTATTATTATGTTAAATCTTTAAAAAAATTTTCCCTATTAGATGTGATCTCTTTAAGTATCCAAAATTATATTAATTGAGGTTGCTTCAAATTAATGTTTTTTCTGAAATGAATTTTAATGTTCAAAAATAAGAACTTGAGAGAATGTTTTGAAATAGAAGAAACAGACTTTCTAGGAAAAAAATTTGAGGAGAAAAGAAAAAAAATCTTTGGCTTTTCTTTGGGTAATTGGATAAGAAAAATAATGTACTACTTATTTTACCAGTAAATGGTGGCTCTAAGATTACAGTCCAGGTCTCCTGAAAATTCTAGTGCATTTTACACTATACTCTGCTGATACCTACTAATGGAACACATAAAGGTGCTACCAATTAAATATCCCTGCTATTCCAGGAGGACAGAAACACAGACACAGAAGGAAATATTTACTAGCCTTTCTTTAAACCTAGAGAATAATAATGCAATTGTTTCGGAGCATTCCTAACCCCTTATCAAAGAAATTCTACAGAATCCACATGCATAATGAGTATGATTAATTGAAAACCTGGGGGGAATAACTTGTGATCCGCCATCCTTTCAAACCACTGAATTAACAAAAAGCCACTGGAGAATAAGATTTGCTTCTTGAAGTATGCAGGACGATTCAGGAGAAGTTCACTTAATCTTAAAATCCTTCTCTTTCCTCAGTTATATTTACTTGGAAATATAAAACTTAAGACCCCAGATAGTCACCAGTCTATCTTCATTTGACTATTACCTGAATTATTAGTGTTTGTCTTCCCATAAGGAATTCTATAAAGGCGAAGGATATAACCATCTTCAGTTACAATATTATATTCTTCATCAGGGTATCCCCAGTAGGAAATTATTTGACTCTGGATAAAGAAAAAAGCAAACCTTCTGGCATAAAATTATTAACTAAATACATTGAATAGTTTTCCATTTATAACCTATTATGTAATAATTTGTATTCTGTCTTTGTATTTTTATTCTCATTAATGCATGGATTTACATAGGTAATAAATACGTATGGAACATTTATTAAGTATGAGATTCAAACATTAGTGATTCAAAGATAAAGTTTTAAAAATTTAAATTCCTACTTTTAAAGACATAACTCAAGAACCAGCCCATTAATATTTTCTTTCCTAAGTGCTAGTCACTCATTGTTTATATTCCCACCCATATACAATTTAAAAATATGTGTATCCATAAATATTTTCATGCGTATGCCTATATCTAATTTCTAATTTGTCTATTTCTGAATATGTGCAGAGAACATATATGCCCTCCATGAAGGCATGAATATATTTATTATACATATATTTTCATCATAGTGATAGAATACATATGAAGAATAAAAAGATAAGATGAAACTATATAACAGTAAATGGAAAACATTTATTGACCAATATCAAACTACATAAATGCAGAGATATACATTTAACTACACATTTATTAACTCTAAAATCTGAACTGTAGCATTCTCTGTTATCTCAGCAATTAAGATATATTTCCTAACAACTTACAATATTAATATTTGCTTCAGGGTTTTGATTTATAAAGACACCATGAATACTTCCAAGAATTAGGATGAAATATATCACCGTGAAAAGGCACCACATTTAGGATCTACATATAAAGGGGAGAGATTTACACTATGATATATTATAAAATATATTTAAAATTACACCAAATAATACCATTTATAAAATTGCTGCAAATAATTATATGAATATTACAATTTTCAGATGAAAAAATTGAGACTCCAAATAATTAAGTATCTTGACTAAAGATATACTATGTATAATTGCAGTTAGGATTTGGGGCTGCTTGATTCCAAGGCCCATGCTTTTCCAACTACCTTATTTTGCAGCCCAAATTCCTTCCTTGAAGTCTCCCATTACATTATTTTTCAGTCCAATTTGGAGAGCTTTATTATATTCTACAAGTTAATTGATGTTTGAATTAATGATGTAATAGTAGGTTTGCCAGACTAACATTTTTAAAGAAATATTTTTACTTGAATTTTTTATTGAGTTGCTTTTTAGGAGAAGAGATAAAGGAATTAGATTTGGTGATCTGGTTAAATTTTATTCAGCCTCTCAGGATCTGAATTTTAATATGTTTATAAAATTATGAATTTTTGAGTCACTTAAATTCTGGAAAGCCAGAATATTTAGATTCCTTCTAGAAAAATAATAAAGCAAGAACCACTGAGACCACCAACAAGATTCCCCAAAAAGCGCGACTTTCAGATCTCGTGAGCTTTGTCTCAATGAGCCAGACACTATACCTGGAAAGGCATTATGCAGAAATTATCTCTCCTAGCTCCATCATTCACTAGCTAGGTGACTTAATGGAGGTTACTTACACATAGTTCCCTTACCTACAAAATGCAATTAATAACTACTTCTCAGGGTTATTGTGGATCTCATTTTTGATAAATGTGACATGATACTTTATTAGTATAATACCCATCACAACCAACTGCTTATCACCAGTTTAGGAGACTAATTTACATGCACATAATTTATATATCTTTCTTATGTACTAGGCTAGTGTCTGGACAATATTTGTATAGCTTGGTACAAATTATGTGGATTTGAAAGTTTTAAACTGTATTTTAAAATGTTTTATAAATTAAAGTTTTTCTTTTGGTCAAGGCATATATTATATTTGGTGTAATATCTATGATTTTCATTGAAAGCAACAGGCAAATTTTAATACAGTGTCACTAAGATTTTCTATCAAAAAGTAGAGAACTTCTAATTTAAGTGCATAAGGAAAAATGTTACAACATTTGGAGACATATTCTAGATTTCTCCTTGGTTGGGTTCATAGAAAAGTGTTAGCACAAAAAATGGACACATTGATCAATGGAATGTAATTGAGGATGCAGAAACAACCCCAGGGACCATCAGTCATCTGATTTTGTACAAAGCAGCCAAAAACATACACTGGAGAAAAGATAGCCTCTTTAACAAATGTTTTAGTGAAACTCAATTATCTATGTATAGAAAAGTCAATCTGGACCAGTATCTCTCACCATGTACTAAAATAAAATCCTTGGCTGTCACTTGCAGGAAAATGGGTTGAAGTGGAGATCATCGTATTAAGCAAAATATGCCTAACTTAGAAAGATATGTATTGCATGTTTTCCCTAATCCATGGAATAAAAAAAGAGAAACAAGAAAGTAGAAAGGAGAGTACTATTAGACAAGAGGAAGAGAAGGAGGGGCTGTAAGTAACTGTAATGGGAGGATCATATATGATCAAAATATTAAAATGTTACATGTATGTATGAAAATACCACATCAAACCCCAATATTCTGTAAAATTAATATAAACTAATAAAGTACATTAAGATGTATGGGCAGTTCTATCACATATATTTTATTCATTAAGTTTATTGGTATATTTTAGATATACATTATGATCACATTCATCACTGGGAATTTGTACCTGTACATGATATATCTTGGCTCTTGTTTTTTCCCCATTCCCCTTCCCTCCCCCTTCCACCCCTCCACCCCTCTCTATTTACAAAAGCTTTGTTTCCATTTCTTCCTTCTTTTCTCATATTTTTTTTTGTTTCCCTTCTTTCCTCTCTCTCACCCCCCCCCACTTCCCCTCCCTGTTTGGACCTTTCTTCCTATTTCACATTATCTATTATACATTTCGGTCCTCATCTACACTTTCAGTTTCTCACACCAAAGAAACTATTTGGTGTTTACACATGTTTTTTGTTGTGATAAAATATATACCTATTTTTATTGTGATAAAATATACGAACAGAGAATTTAGAAGTTTATGTCTTTTAAGTGTTTAGTCCACTAAGGTTCAGTATACCCATATAATTGTATAACTAATCTCCAGACATTTTTGATGCTCATTTAATAATTCCTATTTCTGAATCACTGAGGTCAGGGAACCATCACTCAACTTTCTATTTTTATCAATTTTATTATTCTCATATAAGTGGAATCATACAGTGTTGTGTCTTTTTTGTGGCTGGACTATTCCCATTAGGATAAATGTCTTAAAAATTCATCTATGTTCTGGTACATGTCAGAATTTCCTTGATTTTTAAAGATGAATGGTCTATGCCATATTCTATTGTCTATCTATGTTGTATTTTGTTTATTCATTCTTCCATCAACAAACCTTTAGGGTGCTTCCACCTTTTCATTATCATGAAAGATGTTGTTATGAATATGGGTATACAAATAACTGAGTCCTCACTTTCAATTTTTTTGAGTATACACTCAGAATGGAATTGATGGTTCATACAGTAATTCTATTTTTAATTTTTTAAAGCAACTACCATTTGTCATAGTAGCTGTACCATGCTACCTTCTCACTAACAGTACACAAAAATTCCAATTTCTCTACAGTCTTCATCATCAACATATTATTTTATGGGTTTTTAAAAAATAATCATCCTAATGGATGTGAAGTGGTAGTTATTGAAGTTTTGATAATTGGTGATGGTGAATATCTTTGCACATTGCTTATTGGCCATTTGTAAATCTTATTTGGAAAAAATGTTTATTCAGCCCATTTTATTATTTGGCTTATTTGAGTTTTGTTCTTCAGGTGTAGGAATTTCTTATAATTTGTAAATATGTTCTATTCTATGGGTTTCTTTTTCACTTTTTTATATTCTTTGGTGCAAAAAAATTTTAATTTTGATGAATTCTTATCTTACTTATTTTTGTTATTGTTGCCTGTACTTTTGGTGTCATTTGCAAGAAATTACTGCCAAATCAAATGTCACACAGTTTTCCCCCAAGAATTTCATACTTTTCATATATTTCAGTCTTTGATCATTTTGACTAAACTTTCGTATATGGTATAAGGTAAGAACCCAACTTCCTGTTTTGTTTGTGGATATTCAGTTTTTCTAGCATCATATATTGAAACACTGTCTTTTCCACATTGAATGGAATTGGCACCCTTGTAAAAAATAATTTGACCGTATATACTTAGGGTTTATTACTGGGTTTTCTAGTCCTTTCCATTGGTTTATATGTCTTCTTTATGCCAGTACCACACGATTTGTTTATTGTAGCTTTATAGTAAGTTTCAAATCAGTAAGTGTGATGTCTCCAACTTTCTTGTTCTTGTTGAAATTTTAACACAAAGGTAAATATTTTCCTTATTGTTTCATGCCACAGTGTGAGACATATGGAAAAATATTTGTACTCAGTTTTTTGAAAATTATTTTATAAAAAGTGTCATGGACACAGTTATTAAAATTATTCAATATGAATGTGTAAGTGCTAAGAATCATTACCAAATTATGGAAATCTTGAAGGAAATAAGATTGTTCTTTGCTAGGGTTCACTGGTTAAATCAGAGAAAAGTTTTAAAAGATTTACTGTATTGATAATATAAAATTTCAAAATTGTCTTAAAACAAAAGCAATATTTGCCAAATATCTAATAATTGAAGAGAAAATTATAAGAGCCCAATTTTTTCACCGATACTGAAAAGCTTGCTTTTCTGTCTTACCAAAGAGATAGTAGAATTTATGCTAAATTAGAAACTTTTTATAATTCAACTTAATAACAATTAATATACTTTTCTAACATGAATCAATATGCAGCTTTTAATCTTAATAAAAATCATGTAAATTGGTTATAAAATTTACAAGAAAAATTGAAAAACACTAGTTTGGTATTGATACATTTAGACATGCTTTTCAACTGTTATTTGATTTTAATATAAATTGATATGAGGTAGTAAATATACTTAACTTGGATAGCAGTAGTTTTCACATTGATATGACTTTGCTTTAAAGATAAAGCAATTCTTCTAAAAGAGATAAAAAAGTATCAAAATAGATGGAAATAGAAGTGAAAATGATTTACGTTAGTGAATTCAGTTACTGAAAACTTTATATACATTTACAAACATTTAGGGATATGAAATTTTTCTTGTAAATATACATTTTATAAAATCTAAAAATAGTTCAAGTGTATATGATATACATTTAGTTCTTGAGTTGGGACATTTAATAGGTATAAAATATGCACTACAGTTTGAAGGCTTAAGCCCCCAAAATGAATGTAAAATATCTCATTAATACTTTTTTTCCTAATGCTTCATATTGAAATGATAATTTGGGTGTAATGTGTTGTTATTTATTAAATTCACTATTATCATAGAATTAATCATTGCTACTAAATTAAAATATCACTTTGACCTTGGACCTTGTACCTAGTAAAATAGGTAAACTAATCT
This sequence comes from Heterocephalus glaber, assembly GCF_053883595.1. NCBI lineage: Eukaryota > Metazoa > Chordata > Mammalia > Rodentia > Bathyergidae > Heterocephalus > Heterocephalus glaber. The sequence goes on along the minus strand of NW_028258320.1, from coordinate 37,904,303 downwards.
TACTTTAACTTAAGTCATTCACTGTAACATTTCCATCCAGATAGCTGCCTTCTAAAATACTACTTCATGAACCAGAAAAATGCTTTTCTTTGTTTAGACATAAATTTTCATAACAAAAAGACTAAGTGGGACAAAAAATGTAGTTTTGTACCATAGCGCCAAAATTCAGGTGGCCAAAATTGTAAAAAATGATTTTTAAAGATTATTACCCAGTTAACGAAAGTACTTAAACAAATTATGAAGGGATCAAACATGAGTTTTACTGTTAAAACTTACCTATAACTACAATACAATCTCCTAAAAGGTGACTTGAGAATGATTATTTATCTTTAACTTCTTTCATTAAAATGATTAGTTTGACTACAAGAACAACATGCAACAATGAAAACATTAATCCATACCTCTCGGCTCTTGTCAATTTTGGGTGTCTGATGTATGTGTCCTCAAAGTAGTCATCAATCGTATTTCTTTTTGCCAAGTTTGCTAAAGAGTTATCAGGAAACTTAAAAAAATTGTTACACTGGAGGGCAAAATAAAATCAGAACATCATCATGAAAAACTAATAATTTTTGTTGAAAATGAAGAATTCAAAACTCAACTGCAAGAAGATTTGAAATTCGGTCACTGGATTAATTCATTTTATCAATATCAGCTCCAGTGTTTGAAATTATCTCTAGTTTTAATGATTGGAAGTTTTTACTCCCTAAAGCAAGCCCCATAGTAAGATTAGGGGTAAATGTCAAATTTGCTTTTCTTTCCTAAAGTTGTTTTAGAAATTTGTGAAATTCAAAGTGGGGAAAGGAGAATTGGCTTGACAACAAAGCCTTGCACAAATAATTAAAAATGCTTAAGGCAGCTGAATATTTGAAAATTGATTTCCTTACAACTATGGCTAGTGACCACTTAGGAAGTTTTCTTTTACCTACATGTCCCCTGGACTGAGAACAGCTGCTCTAGTCCAATGCTTTTGTTCCTTCTCTAGTTCAATGCTTTTGTTCCTTTTGCAAAATCATTCACTACATGGACATCCAGTTTTGTTTGAAGCTTTCTCAATTGGATAGCTACTTCCTGACAATATTCATTCCACTTTGAGATGTATCCACTTAAAATTATTCCTTAAATGTATTATTTGAGTCGACACAGTTTCTACTTCCATGTAATTTTCAATTGACTTTTGTATACTGAACATGTGCAATTCTTTTTCTCCCTTAAGATCTTTTAAACATTTGAACATAACTTTCATATTCCCTGAGTGTTTCCTATGCCAGAAGTCTGTCATCTTTACCAGCCCAAAGAATTTCAAGTTGGCTTATCAACTTAGTCACTTCTCTTTGAAATGCTTTCAATTTCTGAATGATTTTTTTTTAAAATTAGGGCTCACTACTAGATGTGGCCTGGCAAGTATGGGACTATCAGCTTTCCTGTTCTAAGCATTATAATTCATTTATGATAGCTTATGTTCATTTTTATCTTGCTGGCTCTATTGTACTGTCAACTCATAACGAGCTCAAAGTTAACTAAAATCCTAATCACTCTCTCCCTGATTCTATAAAATTATTTTCCAAATGTAAGATTATGATTTAACATCTTCATCTAATTTTCTTTTAATTTTGTTTCAGAAAGAGTCTACTGAATCTTTTTAACTATTTATGGTTTAATATTGGGCTATTCATCTTGGTTTTTATGCCACTTACTATTTTATATGCCGTTGATGGTTATTCAAGTTATTAATAACACAGCTAAGTGAGGACAGACAGAGCTGTGCAGCACTATTTTAGGTGTTCTTTACTGATTGGCTTATTTTATATTGTTACAATCATGTTATAGTTTTAAAAAGCATTCCCTGGGAAAGAATATTTAGTACTGAACTCACCCATCTCAATTACCATCCCTTCTATCTTGCTTTATATGTTATCCTCAAATTCGTGTATACCTTCTAGGCAGTAAACCATCACAGTCTTTGAGAATTCTAACTTTGATTCTAGTTACCAGGGAAACTGTACTGAATATAACAGTGTTTCTACCCTGTTGATACTTAAATTCTAGTAGGAGAAAGACAATAAATAAATGACAAAAAATCAAGGTAACGTCTAAAAGTTAAAACACGTTAATAGCATAGAGTCACTAAGAGATTATCTTAGGTGAAGTATCTGAAAGGACATCTTTTAAGTAACTTTTAAACTGAACTTGAAAAACTAGAAGGTGACAGCCTTGCAAAAAATAAAAGTTAAGAAAAAAGTTAAAAGTGTCCAGGAAGAGTAAATATTGAACCAAGGGATTGTCCCAACTAGTTCACAATTTTAATTTTTTTAGGTCACCTCATTAGTTCTACCTTCCAGAAAGACAAACGTGTCAGTAACCAACCATGGACCAAATAGCTTAAAGTTGTATCTCTATATTAAGATGTAACCTCTTCTGGACTTTAAGTCACTAAGGATACCTCTATTCTATGGCTATAAAAGTCCCAAATTCCAAATAACTGATTTAAAAGCAGTGCAGCCACGCAGCTTTAAAACACCATACTGTTAATCATACAGAGAAAGAAAAAAAGTGACAGATTAATACAAATTTCAAACACAAATGAAAGGGGATAAATGGGAAATAAGGACATGCTCAGAGAACAGAAAGTAATTCAGTTTAGCTACCCCACCGGATATATGAGAATACCAAAATGTGAACAGAGGTTGGGAAAATGCTACTGAATACTTTTTATGCCAATTTAATGGGGTGGAGCTTAATTTTTTATGAAACTGGGAGCTATGAAAGTTTTTGAGGACAGTAGTGTCTGATATAGAATCTGAGCGTAGAATAGATATTGGAAGTAAGGAAACCAGTTAGAAAGCTAATAATTGCTGGAGCTCAAAAAATGAATTAATAAATGTTAAATATGAACATTTGGCAAGAGTACAATAAATAAAAAGTTTCCAGAAACTTTAATACATTGCTTGTACAGATGCAATTTGGAGGGTTTTTTTTTCCTGTTATAGAACTTGATGAGATTGGATTTTAGAGACAAGAGAGAAATGGTCAAAAGCACTTAAGGACTTATAGTTCTCAAGGATGGGAAAAGAGAAGCTACAGAAGTTCATTATGCAATTTCAAGCCTGATTGTCCAATATGATCTATTAACAGAAAAAGAGAAGGCAAGGAAACATGATGGAAAAGAGTAGGTGAGCAGACTCAAAGGTCCATGTGCTGCCCTGGCCTCATCATTCATGTTTTACACATGCTGTGTAACTTTGGGCAAACTTAAGTTTGGTGTAATGGGTGTAATTACCATGTAATACAGTGGTGATAGAGGATAATTAGAATAGATTACCTCAAATGCCTTTTTCCAGCTAGACAATTTTGAGATTTTAAGGCATTCTATGACTGTCAATCACATTATTTAAGCTTTTAATTTTGGAGAAATACCTTAAATTACACTTAAAGCAACTTGAAGGTAATGATTTTTGTCTAGCATATTAGTTTCTTCATAACTAATAAAATAAATCCTTATATATACATAACACATTTTTAATTTGTTAAAAAGACCCTCCAAGGCAAAATAAATGTCTGTATTATCAAACTATATTCCACAAAATTCACCCATTACACCCATATCAGTAATATACTACTGCATATTTTGCTGTATTCTTGCCAAATGTATTTGAATGAAGAAAAAGTAAACATGTTTATTGTACTTTTTTTTTTACTCAAGATTTCCATTGCATCTGTGCACATTTTCGATTTGTTTTTGTCATTTAGTATACAGTCTTTATGACTATATACTAAGGATAAATTTTCATCCTTTGTAAATTATAAAAATTTCATTATTTGCATTTTGTCCTGTGTACTTTGCAATGTACGAGTTGTAAATCACTTTATATATTTAACGCTTTTCTGTTCAATTCCATCTTTTTAGACTTGAAGTGACTTTAAACATTTTATTAGTACATAAAGTTAAAATGACTTAAGATACACGTGCTCATTCATATTTTCTTCTAGTTTATTAGATATATGTAATATTGATCCATTAGCAATTTGATACACGATAAGTTTCTTCATAATGTGAGCATAAAGTAAAACAAATTTTTTTAAACATTTCAGCTGGCTTCCACTGTGAACTTTATTAGCTGACATAAGTTTTCTACCGTTAAGGTAATAGTTTATTTGCACAACAGTTTAACTTAATCCTTATTTTTCAATAATTTAGATTTTTTATTGCTCTTTGTTCCAATGAGAACTTCCACGGCAGTGCTGGGAACAGCGGTAATGACAGGAAAACTCTTATTTACCATTCTATCCTTTGGACTATACAGGTAGTCTCGTAGCGGTCAGGCTACGCTCCTTCTCGGCTGCAGTAGGCACCAGCCCTGTGGCGAGGTAGGTTCTCTCGCTATACCCGACACGATTCCTGGCTCTCCCGGACACGAGGGGCAGCCCGGTGGACCTGCGCTCCTAGCCGCAGAAACGCGTTCACCGCGGCCTGGAGGTCGCTCTCCGCCCTCTGCCGGCCGCTCCGCAGCGCTCTCCTCCCGCCCCCTGGTGGCCGGCCAGCGTGACCACCCAGGGCACGGCCGCTGACCCCATCGCGGGCGAGCAGAGCGCTGGGCAGGTCTAGTGGCGTGCTCCAAGCCCCGAGCCCCGAGCCCCAGGCCGGCGGCTTCACCGCGGACACACGGCGCGGCCTGGCACCCTCCCGCCATGAAGCGGGTGCTGATCGTGGGCGCCGGGATGACAGGAAGCCTGTGCGCCGCCCTTCTGAGAAAAGTGTCCGGTACTCTCTACCTCGCCGTGTGGGACAAGGCTGGCGACTCAGGTGGGTTGTCTAACAGCCAAAACCTAAGTGGCACGCGAGGCCCGACTCTCTAGGATGCCTTGGCCCACGCCACAGGAAGACCGGAGAAAAGGCCGACTGTTGCTCCCAAAAGGCCGGGAGGCGGCTCATGCGCAGTGGCGCCCCGTCCTCACGTAAAGGGAGACTTCCGCGCTGGAGTTGGCGGGAGTCCAAGAAAGGGGCAGCCCGGGCACTGGCTCTCGCAAGGAAGAGTTGGGGGCCTCTGTGGAGAGAATCCAGGCCCGCGGAGTTATGGGGGAGTGTGGAAAACGGGAACTTACTTCTCTCTCTAATAAAGGGATTTTTGCGTTGGACTGTCTAAACTATTGCAACCTTCTCCAGATCTGAGCATCCCAATGTGCGCTTGTAGGGCGACTTTCCCAAAATCTAGTTTACAGAATTCTGTCATTCTCGAGAAGCTCGACTGCATGAAAGCTCCTTCGTTGACTGATTCAGTCTGGCACTCCATCCATCATTTTACTTATTCATTCATTAGTGCCTTTTTTTCAAGTAAACAAATATGTGCACCAGTAACAGTGCGAGACACTGGTGTTTTACTCCTGAGTCTGTATGTCCTTCCTCATTCATTGCCTTCCTTCTTTCTTCCTTCTCTCTCTCTTGTAATCTCACAGTGATCAAGTTGTCTCTGTTAACTACTTCGTAACAATGTTAGATGACAAAGACTTCAATTTAAGACCTCTTCTTAATGTAATTGAAAAAAAATTACAGTAAAGGAGGCCATGAATTGTTATTCTAATGCGCTGACAATTACCTATGCGTTAATTTAAGGGGGAAGAATGACCACAGCCAGCAGTCCTCATAACCCACTCTGCACAGCTGATTTGGGTGCTCAGTATGTCACCTGCACTCCTCATTATGCCAAAAAACACCAAATGTAAGTTAGTTCCAGGAACAGAATAAATCTTGGAATTTGTATTTTTTAACACAGTTTAAAACTTTGTGTTTTTTACTGAAATTATATTACCATTGTTGATAGTATTAGCAGCAAAAGGTTAACCTGAGTAAAGTAGGAAACTAATAACCAGAGAATTGTTGGGAAAATTAGTTGAGGAGGTATATGAAACAAATAGAAGCCTCAAGAAATTTTAATTGCTGTTAGGGTTGAGCACAAGTTTAAAAGTGGTGTGCTAAATAATATTTCTATTTATTTTCTTTGACTTTAATTTTGAGATATATGGAAAAATAGGCCCTTGGTTAACGTTAGCAGAAGATCTATGGGTTCGCTTCACATTTCTATTGTTTACTTGAGTTAAATTTTATTTAACATGAAGTGTGCATTAACCATATGAAGATTTTTGGTTATGATTTGGAATTCTCTCTTAAGAGTTCTTAGAAGAGAATAGACTGTTATAGAGCTAATCATAATATACACTATAGAAACATTTATTACTGTATTTATACATGTATATTATACATTCATATTATTGTACTTATATATATTAATTTATTTCAGTTTTTATGATGAACTGTTAGCTCATGGCATTTTGAAGCCTCTGACCTCTCCTATTGAAGGAATGATGATGAAAGAAGGAGACTGTAACTTTGTGGCACCTCAAGGAATTTCTTCAGTTGTTAAGCACTACTTAAAACAATCAGGTGAAAATAGAATTTTCTCTGATTTCTTTTAAAATAGCATTTAAAAATAAAAGTTATACATGTAATTAAATGTACCATATAGAACATTTCATACCATGTAGAACATTTCAAAAAGTACATATTCTCAGGGGCCAGGGATTTAGCTTAGTGGTTCCGGTGTGGGAGATTGTTTTGGTTTTTGCTTATATAAACATTGCACTGTGTCAATCTTGGCATACTTTTGTGAGTACATCTGTAAGATCAAATCGTATCAAAATAGTTATGACACAGTATGTACATTTTTTAACTTAAGTAGGTTGTGCTACATATTTGTCTTAAAGAAAATCTCATCACATGGGAATGAGAATGTCTCTTTACCTTATGTAGGTGTTAGGGAAATTTATAGTTTTTGGAAATGTCATAGGTTAAAAATTATATTTGTTTGTATTTTCTTAGTTATGAATTTATGAGTCTTTTGTTAACCAGCTCTTTGTATTTTTTCTATAAATGTCTTGTTCATAATCTTTGTGCAATTTCATTTGTTCCTTGTATATTTTATGAGTATTTTTAAAATGGGCTTTTTAAAACAAGAAAATAGTACTACTTGTAGCTGATAGGTGATTTGTTTTTAAAAACAGAATAAGCGTTCTTGACAAATCATAATTCAGTTAATTACCCAACTCAAGACCACTGAGCAAAGGTGTAGGCTGAGAATTTGTTTTGTTTCATAAGCTAGTTCTAGAATAATTGCTATTTTGGTCTTCCTTATCAAACATTAGTTATTGTGAAACCCAAGAATCCATTACTGGGCATGAGAGAGGTTGGTGAGATTGAATACACAACATCAAAATAAATACCATTCTGGGTTAGGCCATTTCTTCATCCAAGATTCTGTGATGTTTTCTTAGAATTCTCCAGAGAAATAGAACCAATAGGATATATAGTTAGTTTTCCAGATCCACCAATTTTATATCCACAGATGCAACCAATTACAGATCAAAAATACTAAAAAAAAAAATCTCAGAACGTTCGAGAAGCAAAACTTGAATTTCCTATATACCAAATACGGTGTTGTATCCATGAGATTAAGAATGAAGTTATATGTAGGCACACCCTGTTGTACCCTTTCAAATTTCACAAATCCTAGAGAGTCTCTCTCTAACGGTTGTTGTTTAGGCATTGTTTACCTTATTTCTCATCTGTGTGGTATGTAGTTAGGCCTATGGTGGTTGTATGTGTATTGAATATGTATAGCATTTTTTTCCTGGGATTTTTCCCTAAACAGTACAGTTTAACAACTATTTATATACCATTTACTTTGTATTAGATATTATAAATAATATAGAGATGATTTAAAGTATAAAGAAGATGTGTATAGATTATATGCAAATACTATGCCATTTTATATAAGAGACTTGATCATCCATGGATTTTAGTATGGGAAGTATTCTGGAACCAATCCTTGGCAGATACTAAGGTATGACTGCATGGATAGATGAATAGATACATATACATATATAGATATAGATATATACATAGAAAGATTGATCAATTTATCATAAAAAATGGTTCACATGATTACAGAGACTGGAAAGTCCCAATGTCTGAAGGGTGAGTCATCAGGCTTAATACTGGAGATCAGGAAAGCTGATGGTGTAGTTTTAGCCTAAAGGCTGGCAGGTTTGAGCCTCAAGAAGAGCCAATGTTTTAGTTATAGTATGAAGGCAGGAAAAAAGTCTATGACCCAGTTCAAAGCTATCAACCTGGAAATTCTCCTTTCTTCCTTCCTGTCTGTCTGTCTGTCTCTCTCTTTTTAAATTTTTTTTATTTTTTGTGGTACTGGGGATTGAACTCAGGACCTTGTTCTTACAAGGCAGGCCCAGTGCCATTGAGCTAAATCCCCAGCCCCTCCCCCCCTTTTTGGAGACAGGGTCTTGCTATGTAGTCAGATTGGTCTTGAACATGCTATGAGTCCAGACTGGTCTCCAGTGTACAATGATCCTCCTGCTTCAGCCTCCTGAGTGCTGGAATTACTGGCATGCACTACCACACCCAGCAAGAATTCTCCTTTCTAGTCCTATTTAGCCTTTTTACAGTTAGGATGAGGCCCACCCACATTAGGGAGGGCAATATGCTTTACTAAGATTTAAATATAATATCATCTCTAAAAAGTACTGTCACAGAAATACCCAGAACAGTGTTTTTACCAAATATATAGACAGTCTGTAGCTCATTTTATGTGTCATATTGACACATAAAATTAATCATCCCAGGTAATGACATCAATGAACATTTTGTGGAATGTTGCCATCAGCTTTATATAGTATCAGCGTATCAGTTTTAAAAATCTTATTTCTATTATGACTTTTACTTGACTCAAGTTAGATTGTATACTTATTGACGTCCTCAAGTATTTACTGTGTTATATAGGCATGATTGAATGCATGCATATGTTCATACATATATTTTTTCGTTCAGTGAACATTTATTGGATGCTTACTATATACCAGACATATTTTAGGTACCAGTGGTACAAGAACCAAAGTCCTGCCTTCTGGGGCGATTTTCTGGCAAACTACATTCCTTGAAAAATTTATACCTACTTCCTTATTTCTTAGGTATTTGGGTGAATAAGATGTGTTTTATCTTCTGATTTTGCTTTGGAAGTTATTGGGAGATTATATTTAATTTTTAGTAGCTCGTAAAACACTTGTACAGGATAGGTGAAATAATATGGGCTTTTTTTTTTTTTTGGTACTGGGGATTGAACTTCAGACCTTGTGCTTGTGAGGCACGTGGCAGAACCACTGAGCTAAATCCCTGGCCCGATATGGACTTTTAATATGTATAGTTTATATATACAGCTTATATGTACAGTAATACGTTGGTTCATGAACGCTTTTGTTCGAGAACAATTCAGTTCAAGAACAAAAGCATTCAGCAGAATTTTCCTTCTGTTAGCTAACTCCCAATTGGATAATGAACTTGACTGTGGCCATGTTTCTCATCCTGACACATGATCGTGGCTTCTTCTAATTGAGATTGTGGACAGACCTGTGCACACTTGCTGTGAAGCATTTTTGTGTTCTTTTTAACACATAAAGCCCTGTAGAGAATTATTCAATAGAGCATGGCTCCAAAGAAAGTGCACAACAAGCATGGTGGTAAAAAGAAAGTGCAGAGCAATAATAAAGGTGACAAGAACATTCAGAACAGTAATGTAAAGTAACCAGAATGTGCAGAGCAAAAATGAAGGTAACAATTAAGTGCAGAGCAAGAATGATAAGAAAAAGGTTTTGAAGAAGAAAATAACCATTGAATTGAAGAAGGAAACTGTAGAAAGGTGTGAGTGGTATTCATGTAACTGATCTGGCCTCTGAGTACAAGATGGTGAAGTTGACAATCTTGACTGTTTTGAAGAATAAAGATGCCATTGAAGTAGCTGATAAGGCAAAAGGAGTAACAATGTTAACCAAGCAGAGGACACAAGTGGTGGAAGATTTGGAAAAACTTTTTTTAGTGTGGTTGAATAAGAAACAGCTGGCAGGTGGTAGCATTATTGAAGCTATGATCTATGAAAAAGCCAGGAAAGCACATAATGATTTATTGCAAGAATATCCTTTTACAAGTGCCACAAGTGAAGAATTTAAAGCCAGAAGGGATGGTTTGATAAATTTCACAAGAGAAGTGGTGTCCACAGTGTGATAAGATATGGTGAGGCTTCCAGTTCTAACAAGGACACTGCAGAAGCCTATAAGAAAGAATTCATGAAATTCATCAAGGCAGAAGGATACATCGCTGGACACATGTTCAACTGCCATGAAACAGGGGTCTTTTGGGAGAACATGCTGAACAGAACCTCTGTCTCATAGGAGGAGAAGGCATTGCTGAGCATAAGCCCATGAAAGACCAATTGACCCTTTTGCTGTGTGTGAACTCAAAAGCTGATCTGAAAATTAAGCCACTACTGGTGCACCATTCCCAGACTCCTTATGCATTCAAGGAACAGAATGTGAACAAAGCCAGACTGCCTGCCTTGTGGTGGGCCAAGGTGAAGGCTTGGATCACAAGGCAATTGGTCATGGAATGTCTCCACAATGGTGTTCCTACCCACCATTAAGAAATATCTTTCTGACAACCATCTTCCTGAAAGGTGCCTTCTTCTCCAGACTTGGTGGACAGTATGGATGCTGAGTATGACTTCATAAAGGTCAAGTCCCCCCGCCCCCAACACAACACCTCTTCTGCGGCCCATGGACCAGCAAGTGATCTTTAACTTTAAGAAGCTGTACACAAAGATGCTCTTCACCAAGTGTTTTAATGTCACTGAAGAGATGTCCCTGACTCTTACAAGAGTTCTGGAAAAAACATTTCAATGTCCTCTATTGTATCAACCTCACTAACAAAGCCTGGGAAGATGTCACATACTGGATCTTTAACTCAGCCTCAGAAACTGTGGCCAGAATGTGTCACTGAACATGACTTTGAAGAGTCTGGTGCACAGGTAGTGGAGGAGATTGTGTCCGTGGACAAGAGTATGGGTCTGGCCATTGAAGGTGCAGACATAGAGGAGCTTGTTGAGGACTGTGTGGAAGAGCTGATGACAGAACTTGAACTCTAGCAGAGCAGCAGAAGGCACTTGTTAAAGAGCATTCCACCGAGGAAGAGGAAGACAGGGAAGAGGTTAAAAGTGAGGTGATAAAATCCATTATGGAAAAATGGAATGAGTGCCAGAATTTCTTTGAGAAGCACCACCCCAACATAATTGTAACGAACAGTGTTGCATCTGATGAACAATAATGTGGTCTCTCATTTTCGGAGGTTTATGCAGTGCAGGAAAAAACATGTGACATTAGACAGATTTTCCATCAAAATTGAGCCTGCAGCTAAGAGACAGAGGAGATGAAAACCCCGAAGGAAATCTCCCCGATGTCCTTGATGTCCTTATGGAGGGGGCTCTCCTTGCAAACAGTGTCCTCCTCTCCACCTACCTTCCTGTCCTCCACACCAGAAACTACCTCACACAAAGTTAGTGTTCTCTCTCTTCATACTGTATTTTGTTTCATATTTTTGTGGTTAAAAAATACATACGGTTCAGAATGGATTAACCTTATTTATATTGAACCTTATGGGGAAATTTGATTCTGTTCACAACCAGAATTGTAGAATGACTAAGTTCGAGAACTGAGGCACCACTGTAGTTTATATATACATTAGAAGACTATTCATTCTAATTTAATCAGTTTGTGATAAAAACCTACTTATGTGTTCACTTTGGGACAGTGAGTTGTGTAGATTGTTTTATCATTATTGAATTATATACTTCTGGTAGAAAATTTGGAAAACAGAAAAATAGCAAGAAAAATGTTATGATAATACATAAGTCAGCAATAGGTCCATCTTGTTATATATTTTCTGTCTGCTTTTGTAAAAATGAATTTTTATATAACTGAATTCAATGTCTATATAATTTGAATCTATATGAACTTTTCCTTTGTATATTTCAGCGTATCTCTAATGTTTCAAGATGCTTTTCGTACTCTATCCAAATCTATTATTATAAGGTTTTGTCGATTCTGTCTATAGCACTATTCATTTTGTAATTATATATCTTTTTATATATCAATTAAGCCCTGTTAGAAGTTTCTGTCCTTTAAATAGTCCAGATTACCAGGATTCAAATAAACGTTCTACTTTCTTTTCCTCAATCACATAGAAATCTCTTGATGTTAGTTTAGAAAGTAGTCTATTTGAATGAAGCTGATTTTTATGTATTTCCAGTTCATAAGAAACAAAATTGCAATGTCATTTCAAAAATAGTCTACAGTTTACAATCCCACAATGTGCTGGATTGACCAGTGGTCATTCAGACTGGGAGCAAAGTTTGAGAGACATTATCTGTGTGGAATATGCCTAATCAGGTATGCTTTAGAATTGAGATTTAAACCTCTACAATAGAATGAGACCAATGTTCTAGAACAAGTAATTCTAGGAAAGGCAGCAGGAAATAGATGCCTGCCTCTTGAATTTATGTTCTATATTTATTGTCTGATGTGTTCACATTAACTTCATTATAGAGAAATCTGCCATTTCTTGGCATCCATTTTACTGCCTGTTTGCTTTCCATATTAATACAATATTCTTGATTGGAACATGATTTTCTGGGATTTTTTTTTCTTAGTTAATGTTATTGCTGAGGTAGAAGAATTTAAGTTAATAAGAGATCCTAGCTATCATTCATTAAAAGCTATTTATGTGACATCTTAGGTACTTTACATATGTTATTTCTAATTCTCACAATGTTTTAAGGTAGTTATCATTATTCTCTTTTACCAATGAGAAAAATGAGACTCAAGGAGATTAGGTAGATTAGATTTTTCCTGTAGTAGCTTGACTAACAAGTTACAGAACTAGAAGTGCCTTGAAACTCATCAAGCTTTTTTTCCGTTAGCTTTCCCATGGAAGGCAATGAGAAGTGCTCATACCTTCAGATTGAACAGTTGTTTTGTAGGCCTAGTGCTTCCTTTTTTTTCCCCCCTGGTCCTGGGATTGAACCCACGGCTTTCACATTTAGGGACATCCTCAGCTTTTTTTTTTCACTTTGAAAAAAGATCTCACTAATTTGGTATGTTGCCCAGATGGAGTTTGAATTTTTGTTCTTCCTGTCTTAGTCTCCCAGGGTGCTGGGATTATAGGTGTGTACCACAACACTGAGCTCTTCTTTTTCCTTTTAAGATTCTTTTCTACAATATGAGAGGTTCATTTCATCCTGTCATTTTGACAGACATGTGGCTCAGGAAAACAACTCCATAGTACTCTGTTCCTCTACTTTCCCTCTTTCATTGGTTAGTCCTTGACCTTGGAGTAGGACCAGTTAAAAGGCAATGTCATCTCATTTCTTCATGAAATCTGAGCGATTGATCACCTGGTGGTTCCTGCCTTAGACATTTGGAGAGTGATGAACCAAGTCCTTTTGCTTTCGAATAATGCCTCATGTTCTTGTATAATTAATAAGATGATGAATTTAGCCTCCAAGGACACAGGGTGAGAAACTTTTATTTGGATTGGCTTACCAGTAGGGAGGACTATTGTTGCATTTACTTGTTTTTCATTTGTCTGTCTTATAAGGGATATTGACTAGCAATCTGGAAAGTCAACATGTACACTATTAGTCGTCAAAGTTGAGAGGATCAGTTTATTTGTATAAATGATTTTATTTGCAAATGCTATTAACTAGGGTGACTTTTGTCTAGTAATATTTACTCTTATCATTCTCTCCCTTTTTACTTTTGTGATTATATATTCTTCTTCTTTTTTTTTTTGGTACCGGGGATCGAACTTGGTACCTTGCGCTTGCGAGGCAGGCGGTGGAACCACTGAGCTAAATCCCCGGCCCTCAATTTTCTTCTTACAATTGATGTAAGGGAAGTGAACCTGTGTGGTTCTTTCCCAGAATTTCTTCCAGGCAGACGATCATGGCACACATCCACAGTAATGTCCTTTCAAGGGAAGCTAGAGGGTCACACGTGAATGGTGGTTAAGTAGTTCTTTTGTTTAGCTTAAGCAGTGTATTTAGTTAGACATTGTTCATGTCTCTTCAGTTGCCATCTTAGCAGTTCCAGCAACTGCTCACTAACCCCTATTTGTAGGAGATTATAGGAGAAAAATTATTTTGGATTTTCTTCTTAAAGTAGAGGAAGGTTGAGAATTAAAAATTGAATAAATACATAGTAGAAGCACATTTGCCTTTAATAAAATGCTTAAACCTTAATCTTATGGTATCTCTATAGCTGTTTGCAGACTTTTAAATTCTTATTAAATATCATATGCTGAGGAAACAGTGGCAAATGAGAGACATGGTCGCGGGCTCTATTATTGTAGAATGTAAATGGGTGGATGAAAGAGACATTATATTAACTGTACATATAAAACGATAGATAATAAGTGCTAGGAAGAAACTGTGAGGCATTATGAGAGAGCATATAATAGAGTAGATCTACACTAATGTAAGTATCCAAGGAATGAGAGCATGATGAGCTAGGGAAAGCCTCCTTAAGGAACTGACATTTCATGAATACCTCCAAAGTAAACAAGAATAAACTAGGCCAAGAGCTGAAGTTTGAGAGTTCCATGCACTGGGCATATCAAATTGGAGTTTCCAGGGGCTGGGGAGTTAGCTCAGTGGTGGTGTGCCTGCCTCGCAAGTGCAAGGTCCTAAGTTTGATCCCCAGTAATGGAAAAAAAAATGGAATTTCCTGAAGTAGAAGAAGGTTCTAAGAGCTTTCAAGGACTGAGGAGTATGAATGAGGGAGAAGTGGTAAGAGATAAAGTACAAGGTAAGGCAGAAATGCGTGTACTAGGAAGCTATTAAAGGGTTTTATGGAAGAAGTTGGTGCATGGTCAAATTGTCAGCTCAGAAGTGTCCTGAGAGAATTTATATTGTTCTCTGTTTTAAAATGAAAGCTTCCTGGCCCTTTAAATTTTAACACTCGGTCTTCTATAAAAATTATTAATTACTTTCACAAGGAAATGCCTCTTTCCCAGAAACTTTAATCGTAGCAGCTAGAAAAGAAAAATTCCTGGTTAATAAGAGCATCTACACCATTTCTCCTACCTTTTGGTAAATACTTTCGGGGGGGCCGTGTTTTGTCAGTTGTGGTGTTAGAATCGAGTCTGTCTATCCATTTCAGTGGTTCTCACATGTTAGCATGCATGGCACACAATCTTTCTGAGAAGCTTTCTGAGAGACATGGATTACTGGGACTAATGCCTGGAGTTTCTGACTTGGTCTGATTCATTATGATTGAACAACCCACTAGCTTCTGCTAGTGCTGCTGGTCTGGGATCCACATTTAAAAACCACTGACAGAACACTCTATGACCATTTGGATTCATTTCCAAGACATTCAGCTGGGGTATGCAGACTTATCTAGGCTAGTGGAGCTTAATGCCTTTTAAACACACAATTTTATCACCAACAGTAACAACATAATGCTCTTTGCAAAGGACTACTTTTGTGGATGAAACCATAAATAAAATAGAATGAGTTGATTTAATTGAGGTCTGGGACAAGACTATGGACTAAATGAGGTAAGTGGAGTGAGAGATCCTAAATAAATAAAACAGAGTGAAGCAGAGGTGCTCTGGTTGGAATAAAGGAGATGGTGAATGTGAGTTGAAAGTGCTGAATTATTTGTACCTTCTCCAAATGTGGATCTTGGAAAACCCCTTAGGCAAGTTGGAACACTATAAGTCCTTGCTTTAATCTTTGAACAGAATGATACTCGTTGCTTCAAATAGAGATTGATCTGTTGGCCTAGATAGAACAGTGTTCCTTCTAATATTTACATTTGACTTAAAAACTTTGAGTGCTTACTACTGCATAGCATTATTCAAGGGACAAGGAAGAGAGGTAAAGGTATTTGAGGTCTGGGGCCTGACATGAAGATCCTTGTGTACTATTGGATAGATAAGACACAACTAAAGCATGCAGATATTTTGAATCAATATCAGAATTAGTAGTAAAGGCAGTGATGGTTGAAGGACATCACAAACAGGAAGAATCACATTGAGCAAGGGTTGCTACAGAAAGGAAGTTTCATGGAAAAGGTTGGACTGGATTTTTAGTGACTAAGAACATCAAATGCCCCAGTTAATGATGAACAGGATCTTTCAATATGCTTTTATATTCCTTGTTCCACTATCAATATGCTTTTATATTCCTTGTTGCACTATCATTTCTTTCTTTTATATATGAGGCTGAACAAAAGTAGATTTGTTTTTACATCAAAGTTTTTCCAAAAACTGAAATTTGAGGTATTAGTATATGAAGAAGACTTAATGACCCAGCTATACTTTCTTTTAATTTATGGTTCATAATTTATTGTCTCAAAACAAATTTTGATAAGTATGTAGTGTGTGCCACTGACTGAGCTATACATCCTGTTTATTGTATATAGTAACAAAGTAGTCATAATTTGTGACTTATAGGATTTAGAAATTAAAAAAGAAGATAATTATCTAATTAATTGGGCAAATAATTAAAATACCTTTATCATAGGTGCTAAGAAGGAAAATGTGAAAAGGTACTTGGTGTTTCTTTTAGCTTTGATTCTTCTTTTTTTTTTTTTTTTGATACCGGGGATCGAACTCTGGACCTTGTGCTTGCAAGGCAGGCAGTGGAAACACTGAGCTAAATCCCCGGCCCTCTTAGTTTTGATTGTTCTTAATGAAAATATTGATGTATTGGTAGGGACTTACATTTCTCTTACAGAGACTTTCAGGTTCCCATAACAGGTTATTAATTCCTTTAATAGGGAATATTGCTCTTCTTGATACTACTAAAAAAATTAATTGCTAACACCTTTCCTGAAATGTATGTATAGTTGCTCTGCAAAGTTTATGAGCTTTATAGGCATAGTTTTATATCATAGCGTGACATTTTTCAATGTCCTAATTTATTTTTTTTCCATTAAGTTTATTGGTATATTTTAGGTATAAAATACAGTTACATTCATCATTGGGATCTTGTACCTTTACATGAATATCTTGGTTCTTATTTTTTTCCCCTTCCCCTGCCCTCCCTTCACCCCCTCCACCCTTCCCTATTTGCAATGACTTTGTTTCCATTTTTTTCCTTTTCTCTCTTTTTTTTTCTCTTCTTTCCTTTCCCCTATCCCTCTTACTTCCCCTACTCCTTTAGACCTTTTCCTATTACACAATATCAATTATACATTTTTAAAATTACAATATTGACATTTAGAAGACATTACCACAGATTTTACAGAATTTAAAAAGGATATAAAAAGCATATTACAAAAATCTTTTTTGAAATAAATTTGACAACTTCTAAGAAGTACCTTGGAAGACAAATTAATGAAATTAACTCTGGAGGAAATATAAAATTTGAATAGCATCTATTAAAGAAAGTATATTCCTAGCTTGAAAACCTACCTATATGACAACAACAGGCTCATATACATTTTAACTGATAAATTATGTCAAACATTTAAAGCAGAAAGAAAAAGCCATATGTTCCTGTTGGTAGTTGGAGAAAAAGTATTGGACTAAATTATACAGCTGTTCATGGTAAAAGCTATCAGGAGACTAGAAGTAGAAGGGAACCTTCTCAACAGATAAAAGACATGTACTCCACACTTCCAGTAAATGCCTTATATGAATGGAGAAGATACAATGCTTTCTCCCTAAGGTTGGGAACAAGGGCAGATATGCCTACTTTTCATCTGTCCATTAAGCTTTGAAACATAGATCCTTTCAAGTTATTTTTATGTATGGAAGTAAAGGGCTGAGGTTAATATCCTAATTTCTTATCTCTGAGATAAATTGGTAAAATGAGTATCAAGTACTTAGCATATAGTAGATGTTTAATGAAAGATAGCTGTTGTTACTATTATTATTATTATTATTATTAATTGTAGTAGTATTTTTTCCCTCAGAGCAACATTGATCAGGAGGTCCCAGTGTGCCAGGACGTGGTTTGGTAGTGGAGGGGGAAGAGGAATTGCCACTAAATTAGAAAGAAAGTAAAGAAAGAACCCTGAAGACTGTAGAAGGCAAGCTTGATCATTTTGTTCACGTGAAAGGATACAGCTTATGACTGTTCTTTTTTCCCTGATTCATATGGAAAACCTTAACAATGTGAACATGATTTGTTTTTGGAGCAGGTGCAGAAGTCTACCTCAGACATTGTGTTACTCAGATCAACTTGAGAAATGGCAAGTGGGAAGTCTTCAAGGAAACAGGCTCCCCTGAGCAGTTTGATCTTGTTGTCCTTACAATTCCAGTTCCTCAGATTCTGCAGCTTCAAGGGGACTTTGCAAACTGTGAGTCTGCTTTTTGGCATACCTACCTAAATAAGTAGAATTTCTTTAATAGAATATGAATTTGCTTTAATTCTCATGACAAAGGATATATTACGGATTTCATTGATTTGGATCTTTCAAAAACCTCTTCTAGCACAGTTGATGATACTAGTGTAGGCCAAAGTGAAGCCCATCAAAATTTTTAACCACTTAGAAGCTGAACATTTTTCTTACTGCCTTTGCCTTCAAGAAGTCAGTATTGTTAATTGATGTGCAGTGGTGTGACCTAAAATGAGAGCAATCTTTTTGTGACCATCCTAGAGAGAAAAAGGTTTCTATGGTACCAGTTCTTATTTGGGTTCCCTCATTTTGAATAGTTTTGTTCTCTGGGTGGCCTTCCAGGTATTTACTCTGCTTGAGGAAATTGCCTAGCCACATTGTGAAAAAGAGATACAAGGGAAGGAATGGGTAGGTGGCTTAGTAAATTATTCTGGAGGAGCCAAAATTGTGGTAAAACAGCCAAAATTATAATAAAGGAACTAAAATTCAAAGGAAATTCTTTTGTCTGAATAAGAAAAAAAAAGGAAAATATTTCATGCTAAAAATAACAAAGTTTTTCTTTTAAGGAGTAATATAACAGGCTGATGATAAGTAGACCACATCTTACTGAGCATGTCTGGTATTGATACCGGAAATTATATTGGAGATGAAATATGAAATATTATATCTCCCAACCTGTTAGCTGTCTGATATGCTGAGTTCATATTCTCTAAAAATCGAAGAATGAATTATAGGAACAACAGAGGTTAAGAGTAGGAAGATATGTATTGATAGGATAGCTTCTGAGAGGCAGGAGGGGATTCAAATTCAAATGAGTAATCGGGGACCCCACTCTATAGGGGAGTTTTATGGATTAAAACCCACGTGGGCACAATGTAGGCCACAGTCATGATCAAGCAATAAGGTTACACATATAGTCAATTAGGTAATAGTGGTCCAATTAGGAAACAAGTGATGTAACAAATGTGTATGGAAAGAACAAAGACTTCTAGGAAATGATGGATCCAGAGGTCTCTGGTCGCCCACCAAGGTGACCGATGTCTGTCTAGACTTCATTAGGGCCAGTGTTTGTCCTTTGAGGAAGTATATAGGTCTGGTCATCTTGTCTTTATCTTAAGGCCTGGTCTCCAACGGATGTGTCTCCAGGCGCAGTTGTGGTATGTTTCACCTTTGTCCTGACTCTCTTGAGGACTTAGCCCTATCTTACTGCCTATAATATTTCTACCTAACTCAGCTGTCTCTAATAGTATCATGAATTAAGAATATTTATGTAGAGAAACTGTTGAAGTATTATAGAAAATTTTTTAAAGAAAGCATAATTTTTGTTTTGTCTACAAGAAATTTTGATTTATGCAACTGAGGACCCATTTTTTGTTTTATCAAGCTGAGAAATGACAAATAGGAAGTCTTCAAAGATGCAAGTTCCCCTGAACAGTATGATCTTGTCCTCAAACTGTCAGTTCTTCCTCTTTCCTAGGGAAACAGTGATATTTTCAAATATCACTGGATTGGGGAAAAGGGGCTGTAAGACTCAGTTGTTCCCAAACAAGCTGAATGTATGAAGAAAGGATAAATAAACTAGGATGAAATGACCTTATCATCAAGTATAGTTTCTGCATGTAATCTAAGTCTGACTTTTCCATCTGCCTCCTCAAAAGATCAATCTTAGTTTCATTCCAACAAAGAAATAAACTGATACTGCTCTTTAAAAAAAAAATTATACCTAATGAATTAACCCTTCTAAGTTTCAGATATCTGTTTATTTGAAGCTGGTGAAATTATTGTTATATGTGGTGATAATAGTTAATGAGTTTCCATCAAATTTGATTTCATAATCATATTTTGTCGTGCCACCAGTAGGCTTGGTTAATTCTTGCTATTCTTAATCACCTACTGGGGAATGTTACTGAGCACAGAGAATGTTATTAAGGGCATTTAATATGCTAATTAGAATTTCCAAATTAAGGCAGGGTATTTTTAAAAGCTGCTCTCTAGTTGTACAGGATCTGTAGGCTTTATGCTTTATGTGTACATCTAGTTCATATGTTTTCAAAGTATTTTAAAATGAGCTATTTTTATTTAACAATGCTTTATTTCATGAAAATCTAGCTAACAGAAAACTGTTTAAATAGTGCCTATTACGAGGTTGAGTTATATAAAATTGTCATTTTTTAGGTCAAAATGGTCAGATTTTGGCAATTTCATGTGAGTCAACTAAATACTATACATAGCTTTTGAAGTTAAAAAAATGAACAGAGCCAATAATTAGTAATGTACATTTGAAGATTTCTTTAGGATTATAAAGAGTACTTTGACATGTACCTCTCATTTGGTATGTTACTTCTAATTTCAGTGCTTTTCAAAATATTTCATGAAGTATTGACATGAATTTAATATCCCAATCTTTTGTTTTTATCATTTGAATTGGTGTTATTTTTATCCTTCCTAAGTCTTTAAAGGTTGCAGTTGGTTTAACATTATTCACTTTATTGTTAGGCTTTGTTTATTTTCTTTTTAAATATAAAATGTATGGTGGGAGAGGGGAGCCTAATTTCTTACCTTTTTCCAAAATAGATTCAAATCTGCAAGCAACCACTTTAGAAATGCCCTTTACATGCAAATCTCTTTCCTATTAAACAACTCTTGACTGTTTTTGAGGGTGGAAGTGGGGAGTAAGATACCTAAGATTTTCTCCACTATTAAATAGGGGAGGGTTTCTGGTGAA
Organism: Heterocephalus glaber; assembly: GCF_053883595.1. Taxonomy (NCBI): domain Eukaryota; kingdom Metazoa; phylum Chordata; class Mammalia; order Rodentia; family Bathyergidae; genus Heterocephalus; species Heterocephalus glaber. Next base: position 37,883,281 of record NW_028258320.1, on the reverse strand, counting down.
CTATCTCCAGAAACTCCTAAATCCACAAATACCACTTTGTTGCCACTGTAATTCAACACAGGTGAGATACTAGCAGCAGGAAGCTTCTACTTTTACTGTTAGAGATGCTGGCCATAGGGGGAAGAGAAGAGAACATCCTAGCACATAAATGAGAAATTATGATTTACATATGAGTGATGGAAATCCTTGTGTGTATTTTTACTCAACTGCAGAATAGGTCAATATCGGGAAAATGCACATGTAGGGATTCTGAGAGCTGAAATTCCTATACTAAGTGATGAGAAGGGGATTCAGATATGAGAAACAAAGGGAATGGAGGTATTTAGGGCAAGGAGGATACATTTTTCCAAATAGGAACAATTGCTCAGCTTTTGTCAAGTCTGTTTTCCTTATTGATACTGAAATTCTAGCTGACAGTGTGCATTTTAATCATAGAAAACTCAGAATTAGATGAGGCCTTAGAGAACAGCTAGTTTCATCATTTAGCCCTTGTATGAGTTTTTATAAAGACAGTCATACTTTTAAGGTATATTGACATATGAAAAGACATACATATTTAATGTATACTGCTTGATGCATACAGAGATGTGACCAAAATATATGATTAATGTTTAAATGTAAAAATTCATTACAATAAAAGACATATTGCTATTAATCCCCCTCAAAACTCTCTGTCGCTTCAAAACACACTTATCCCATTTTCCTTTGCCACTCTCTAAAGCAGTTCTGAAAGTGCTCTGTCCTGAGTGTCTTTATGATGTGTGACAAAAAAAAAAAATATGGTGAGTGCTGCTGGTCAGTATCATCCAGTGAAAGGCAGGCTCCCTTGGCTAAAGCTCCCCCTGCCCAACTTCTCTAATGAGAGCTATAGAGAAAATTCTTATTTATTTTTAACCTATAAATGTCAATTATGGCTTCTATGTGAGGAATTAGGTAATGTCAGTCTTTTTATGTTGTCTGGAGAACCTTAAATACTTTTCATTTGATTTTAGACATCCTTAAGTGGCCATGAAAAATATCCACTTAAAAAGCTACATGTTGCCATCTAGTGGGTCAAGTACATATTACAATTCTCTTTAGAATCTTTAGCACTATGAAGATGATTGGACCATAAACACTATGACTATAATATAATTTACAAAATTACATGTCACAGGGACACAAATTTTGGTCCATGAGAACTAAGTTATTCAAAAGTGCATAGTTAGTAATAGAAGTAAGGATATGTGAAAGGTCACACATTTATATAAACTGTGAACAGCCTCGTGTCTGCTTTTCTCTGTGTTTTCTCATTTTCTTTCTCCTGAATCATGTCTAGGCTTTAAAGTCAGCATAAGTACTCTCTCCTACTTGAAAGAATTGCCCTTTGATTATAGTGTGGTTTAAATTTTCCATTACCTAACATTTTATTTTGATTTTTTTACAGAATAATAGAACTACTTATTTTTTTCTTTTGGAAATTATTTACTATACTATTACATTCTCCCCACTGGAGGAATAGGGAAGCTTCATGTACCATATAGTGAACTTCTTATGATTTACCTCTGGTTCTATAGTTGTTACTTTTTCTGTATTAACATTGCAATGCTATGTCATTTAATCCTCAAAGCATCCCTAGGCATTATTATCATCATTATTATTGTTATTATTATTCATTCCTTTTGCTAAAATTGAGATGTGAACCTAAGTAGCGTGGCTCCAGAACCTATGTTTGTAGCTAATGTTATGCACAGCTCTCCCATATGTGCTTTGTCTTAGACCAGTGGTGGTGAACCTATGGCAGGCATGCAGACTGCAGCAGGCATACAGTGCCCCCTCTGTCATCACATGAGCCCAGTCACCCCAGCCAAAGTTTGACAAATTATCAGCATGCACACAACAGCAAAGATCACATGAACTGTGCAGAAGCATGCCAAATGCAAACTTTTACCTTGCAATAAAAAGCTGTTTATATCATTGAAAGTTCTGTTACTGTATTTTTCTTGTAAGGCAAAAGATGTTAATGTATGAGTTGTTTTTTTCTAAACTAAAAGCTCAGTATTCTGTTTTAATTGCAGTGTTGGCACTTTGTGATAAATAAGTTGCAGTTTGGGCACTGAGTCTCTAAAAGGTTCGCCATCACTGCCTTAGACTGTCCTCTTACTGAGTGATGTCACAGTGTCTTCATTCTTGCTGAAAATTGTAAGGTGAACTTCTGTGAAGAGTATGATTCCTAATATATGAACAGGGCTCAGGAATTTATATCTTTAACAAGAGCTCCTTAGGATCCACTACCCTTCCCAGTTAGGACTGTTGTGATATTTTGTTCATTCATCAGGTGATCCTTTTATTGTGATCTTTATTTTTCAGTGGGCATATTCTCTAATTAAATTATAAAATCTATGAGAAAAAAGATTCTGTATGGTTCTCTGTCCTCACCCCATATCAAATGATGAGTTTTACACTGACTGACACACCACTCACAGATGTTCATGTGTGTCTTATTTCCAACTTGGTTATAAGCTCCTAGGGGTCAGAGAGATTGAGTATTCTGATTACTCTTTGTACCTAGTTAATGGTGCCAGGATAAAATGGTAAATGTTGGGTGGGTCATATAACTTTAATATACAAGGAAACTTTGAGCTTGTTGCTTCTTCCACTCTGATTTTCGAGATCAGAAATTAAAACATGACCTGCCTTGTACATGATTGCCCAATTTATTAGAGGCCTGGAAGGAGCAAATATGGTCAAGAAAAAGACCCATCTTTCAAACGCAATTACTGTCTCAATTGCATGTTTCTTGCTCACTTAAGTGGAGCTCTTCTTTGGGCTCTAATAGAATAACTAGACCTAAAGTCATGTATCTGACTTCCCTGTCATCCTTCTTTTCTCTCACTAGAGGAGTGGCAGAGGGCATGGAAGAGATGTAAAATAAGCATTGGAAAGTAAAAGAGGTGAGATGAGGAACATTGGTGATTTTTTTCTCCCTTCAGAATTCTACTACTCACATAGATGTGCTCAGTCTTTCTCCCATACTTTTATAGTCAAGGAATGCACATTTAGAAGGTATCCTGATTGATATTCTTCCTTAATATTTGCTATGTTATCTCCCATCCTTAGAAACAAAATGTTCTTTTCTTTTATTTTCTTTTCATTACAAAGAAAGTAACTAGGTCTGATGCTCAGATCTCCTGGTGAGTACCACTTCTTCTATCCCTCAGTACACTGCAGGGCATATAGTAAGCACATAGCTATTACTAATACTCCTGGTAATTATTTAGTGTTTGTGACTTAACTAAGGGATAGGTCTAAGATCTATTTAGAGGATAGTATGCTGTTAGGGATTAAACAAAGTTGGCTTACTTTATTTCCCAGAATTTACAGATGAATATAAACATACTCATCATTGTGAAAGAGCATAATTGCCTTCAAATTTTATATTAATTAACTTAATAAATTGATCACTTTTATAAAAGGAGTTAGTCATTACCTGAGATTTTTAATTCTTTTTTTTTGCAAGTCATCAGTGATGTTTTTATGAGAACTGCTCTTCCCTGTTCTTCTTGAGTTTTTTTGTTTGTTTGATTGTTTGGTTGTTTTTTTGGTACGGAGGATCAGGACCTTGTGCTTGCGAGGCAGGCGGTGTAACCACTGAGCTAAATCCCCAGCCCTTCCCTGTTCTTCTTAATGCCTCATCCCAAACATGTTTTAGAGTGGAGAGAATAAAACTTAATCACAGACATCTGCTTCACTCATGTGATCTGTCTTTCCTACCTGTCCACAGGATTGTTCTAACCTCTGAGGATTTAAGTGACCACATGGTGGTGACATTTTTCTAGATGCTAAATCAAGTAAATTGAGGATCTGTAGTGCCCATCTGCCAGGTGTTCTCATGAAGCTGTGGGAGTGGGTAGAAATAGATGAGCCTCACTTTTGAAAAGTATAAGTTGTGAAGCATTAAGAGAAACTTATATGAAAGTATGTTCATAAAATGAGCTGGACTGTAGGTTATTAAGGAAGTGGTGGTAGGAGTCTTACTAGACTGACCATAATATCAGTCAAATGTGTGACTAAAAAAAGGCCAGCGAGAGTAATCCTAGATATACATGGTAAAGATATTAGAAACAAAGTGGGAAACACTAGCAAAACAATGATGTATTTGTATCTTGAATACTGTGTGATTATCTTAAATTAAAGCCTACAACATTAGGGTGCAACAAAGGTCTGTTGCTTTATTTCTCTGAAGTTACCTTCAGCATCTCTCTGAGCATCTCTTCACCTACATGGTAAGTAGTCATTAGAGCTTCTTCCCTGCCCTTTGGGGTAACACAGAAATCTGACTTTTACTGTGTTGGAAAACTGGGAAAGTGTGAGGCCTAGGACAGTTGGACGCCATTATTATTGCTGCTCCCCATTATTGCTGCTGCACCCCTCCCTACTCCTTTGTCAGTTAGACACTTTGCCTTGCCTGGACATGGGTCTTCTTCATGGAGTAATGCTGAACTAACTGCTGAGCTCCTTTTCACCACCGTCCAGGCTGAGGCATGCACCATGGGCATTGTGCAACAGGATCACCAAGGCAGTGTCTCCCATGCGTAGCAATTCTCCAGCTCCTTGTCACTCAATACGTTCAGGAATTCACAAACACCCCTCTTACTTCTGCTTCTCTGCCTTAAAGTACTCATTTCCAACTCCTTCACCTTCCCATGTTCAAGAATCCATCAGCTTACTCCATCTTAAAATCTTATAAAAGAAAGAAGCTTCACGCACGCGTGTGTGTGTGTGTGTGTGTGTGTGTGTGTCCATACAGCCTTTATTTTTTTTTTCCCATTAAGTTTATTGGTACATTTTAGGTATAAAATACAGTTACAGTCATCATTGGGATCCTGCACCATTACATAAGTATCTTGGTTCTTTTATTTTCCCCCTTCCCCTGTGCTCCTTTCAGCCCCTCCACCCTTCCCTATTTGCAAAGACTTTGTTTCCATTTTTTTCCTTTTCTCATATTTTTTTTTCCTTTTTTCCTTTCCCCTACCCCTCCCACTTCCCCTGCACCTTTAGACCTTTTCTTCCTGTTACACAATATCAATTACACATTTTTAAAATTACAATATCAAGATCTAGGAGACACTACCACAGATTTTACAGAATTTAAAAGGATATAGAAAGCATATTTCAAAAATCTATTTTGAAATAAATTTGATAACTTCTAAGAAGTACCTTGGAAGACAAATTAATGAAACTAACTCTGCAGGAAATATAAAATTTGAATAGCACCTATTAAAGAAAGTATATTCCTAGCTTGAAAACCTACCTATATGACAACAGTAGGCTCATATACATTTTAACTGATAAATTATATCAAACAATTAAAGCAGAAAAAAGAAGGAGCACTTCTCCCCTCATTTTAGGAACTCAACATTGTGCTAATCCTAAAACTGGATAAAGATAATAGAAGAAAAAAGTATGAACATAGATAGAAATTTGTTTAACAAAACAAACTGTTAGAAGTCAGATCTGGCAGGATGTAGAAAGTGATTTTGTTATAGGGATGGCAGTGTTGGTTCAGCATTGGAAGATCCATCCCCAAAAGTCATCATTTGAACAGAGGAAAGGAAAAAGCCATATGATCCTGTCACTAGTTGGAGAAAAAGTATTGGACTAAATTCTATAGCTGTTCATGGTAAAAGCTATCAGGAGACTAGAAGTAGAACAGAACCTTCTCAACAGATTAAAGACATGTACTCCATACTTCCAGCAAGAATGCCTTATATGAATGGAGAAGATACAATGCTTGCTCCTTAAGGTGGGGAACAAGGGCAGGTACGTTTACTCTTTATCTGTCCATTAAACTTTGAAACCTAGTCCCCACCAAAATAGTCTGGCAATAAAATGACAAAATTAGGATAGGATTGGCAAGGTAGAAGCAAAATCTTTATATGTAGATGAAATGATCCTCTACAGAAAAAATACTAAGAAATCTCTAGGAGCCCCTAGAACTTGTATTTGAATTTAGCAGGATTAGAAAACACAAGGTATATATAAAAATTCAAGTCTGTGTATACTTGCTGTAAATGAAGAATTGGATATTGAAATTTAAAAGTTATGTAGGAGTACAAAGGACCCAGAAAAGTTTAAAAAATAAACAGCGTTGGAAGACGTTTAGTACCTAATTTTAAGACTTCTTGTAAAGCTACACTAATCAAGGCAGTGTTGGTGAAGGAAAGACATATAGATCATTTGAATAAAACGGAGAATCTAGAAATAGAACCACACATATATGGTCCCCTGAGTTTTGAAAGATTATTTCACTTTAGCATTTTATAGAATATAAACTCAATTCAAGAGCTGAGGAAGAGATAGTGTTTTCAGCAAACGGCACTAGAACACCTGGTATCCGTATATAAAAAATTAACCTCAACCCTTTATTTCCATACATGAAAATAACTTGGGATCTGTGAACCTAAATATGAAAGCCTAAAACCATACAGCCTTTAGAAACACAACACTGAGCATCTCTTTCCTAAATTAAAGGGTGGGGAAGGAGAGTTGATTTTCCCTAAATAATTCATCCTGGTAAATTCTTTAAATTTTGGTTGTGATTTGATAGCAAAGATGTGATAGAAGTAGAGGTCACATGAAGGCAAATTATATTAACCAACGAATTATACCCTTGAATGAATATAGTTTAAAAGAAAAGGAAACTTTTCTATCTACAAATATATAAAGTTTCACAGCTCTGTAATAGAAATCTGCAATGGTAGTATGTGTGGCTACACACACACACACACACACACACACACACACACTTACTTAAAAATTAGAAGAACATGGAATTGTTTTTAATTTTTTTTCTTTTTTGGTACTGGGGATCGAACTCCGGACCTTGTACTTGTGAGGCAGGAGGCGGAACCACTGAGCTAAATGGCCCCTGTTTTTAAATTTTTATAATGTAAGGCCCAAAGTGGCACCAACTTGTAAGCCTTAGACTGTTATAGACTAAGGCAATATTACTGTATTAAATATAGAGATGTTTATAATCTATAGTATACTGTTTAAATCATTTTACTTACATTTAAAAATTATAGCATGTATTAATTAGCGTTCATAGTTTAAATGTTTCAGTAAATTTAAAGATGGTATGTTTTTAATAAACTATTAAAATAACGATCCTAGGGGTTCATTTGTAACTTTCTAGTAAATAATTGCTTTTGCAGTAGTCACCCATATATTGTCCTACCTCTCTGCTTTGCTCTCATTGTGCTCTGACAAGCAGAACAAAGCTCCTCATCCCTCCCGTACTCTGTCCTCCTTTCTAGCTTCTGCCTACATACTCTGCCTTCAGCTATTAAGTCATCTCTTTGAACTTTAAGTGTCTACTTGAAGTATGCACATTGTTAAATGTCTTTGAAAATATAATATGTATTATTTTTAATATTATAGCTAGTATACTTAATTGATGAAAATTTGAGAGTAAAAATATAAAATAAATCCACTTATTATTTCAGCCTCTATTAATACTAGTTCGGTTAGTACATGCTTATTACCTGGCTTTTCTCTAGGTAGAAATGTCCTTTTTAGTTTTCCTTTTTTTTTTTTTTGGTACTGGGGATCGAAATCGGGACCTTGTGGTTGTAGGGCAGGTAGCGAAACCACTGAGCTAAATCCCTGGCCCTAATTTACTTTTTGATGGTGCCCGGGATCAAACCTAGGGCCTTGCACATGCTAGGTAAGTTACCACTGAGCACATTCCCAGTTCCCATTTTACATATCCCTTCCCCGCTGAAATATTTTTCATTGCAAAGATGATACATAATTTATAAAAAATGAAGAAATCCAAAGACAAAATAATACTTTATTCCATGGTCCTACTCTCCTTTTTGACTTCCCAGAGAACTGATGTTAAAAGGCATATAGATAACACTATGGCTCTGGGCATCTTCTTTAAAAATTGCTTTGCAGTTTTCTCATTTACTCAGTATTCTATCAGATAAACACTCTAATATAGTTTTATTTTTCAGCTGCATAAAAACATCCGAAGTGTGGCCAGGTGTGGTGGTCATCAGCCTTACAAGTTTGAGGCAGGAAGATTGCCACAAGTTTGAGGCCAGCCTGGGTTGTATAGTGAACTCAAGGTCAGCCTGAACTACATAGAGAAACCCTGTCTCAAAACAAACAAACAACAAACACCACCTAAAAAATTTCAATTATTTGGAAGTACCGGCATATAGTTTTTTATTGTTTAATGATAGACATTCATGTGGTCTCCAGTCATTTTCCTTCTAACTACTATGCATCAATAAAAATCCTTGTTTATTTAGCCTCATATACTTGTGCTTTCAAAATATATTGAGTGATGACATCCCCGAAGTAAAATTTCTAGTTTAATGGATCTGTGTTTTAATAGGTATTGTTATATTACTTTCCAAAAAATTTCCAGTACTTCTCATGGTGAATGTTTAAGAATGTCTATTTTTCTGTAAATTGTTATCATTTAGATCTTCTTTTTCCTTTTTCTTTTTGTGGTACTGGAGATTGGCCCTTTACACTGAAGTATGTCCTCAGCTACCCCCCTCCACCCCTTTTTTTCCTTAAATTTTGAGACAGAGACTCACTAATTTGCTCAGTTGCCCAAGCTGGGCTTAAACCTGTGATCTTCTTGTCTCAGCTTCCCAGAGTGCTGGTATCATAGGCATGAGCCACCAAGCTCAACTAGTTTGGATCTTAGTTGTCCCTAAAAAGCTCACATATTGAATATTATGGATTTATAGCTTACTGTGCTATTGAGAGGTAGTAGAAACTCTAGAAGGTGGGCCTAGTAGAAGGAAGTAAGTCACTGGAGGCTGGCCTGAAGAGTATATTCTGTCTCTGTCCCTTTTCTATTTTTCTCTCTCTTTGATTCCTGGCCATCATAAAGTGAGCAGCTTTTCTGTCACATTCTTCTGCCATGATAGCTTGTCTCACCGTGATCCCAAAATCAACAGGTCCAAGCAACAATGGATCAAAGCCTCTAAAACTGTGGGCAAAAATAACTACATCCTCCTTTAAGCTGATTTCTCTTGGGTATTTTGTCATAGTGACAGAAAACTGACTAACACAATACTCAGGGCATTGGATAATTTTAATTTTTATTTATCTTTTCGAATTTCTACCTGATAGATAAGTAAAAACAGTTGTATTGTCCTTACTTTAATTTGTTTTCTTGAATTAAATAAAATTAAGCCCTTTTTCTTTAGCATATCACTCATTTAGATTTCCTCTTCTGTGAATGTCCTAGTTATCTCCTATGCTTTCTTTTCTAGTGGGATATTTGCTTTTTAGGAGCATTTCATGTATGAATGTTTGTCATACAATATTACAAACATTTCCCAGACTGTCATTTATTTGTCTTTTGCTTTTTGCTTATGTCATTTGCTATAATAATTTCTATTGGTCAAGCGTCTCTTTTTCTTTTGTAGTTTCTGGATATCCTAATGTACTAAAAACTCTCTAATTCTAAAGTCATATAAATATTCTTGGTTATAGTGTAGTAATTTTAGTTTTTATGCTTTGCATTTAAATATTTACTATACCTTGAATATATATTATGTGAGCTAGAGATAAATTTCTACCTTTCTTTCCCCTCAGAATGATATACATTGAATCAGTACCTTTATATTTAATTAGAATTTTTTATTCTATTGATTTGAAATTTAATATTTGTAATATGCTAAGTTTCATGTATACTTGTGTCTGTTTTCTGTGTATTTACTCTATTTCTTTTTGGTCACATGCTAATGCCATCATGATTTTCTTTATGGTCACTTTGTAGTTATAACTTTTAAGGAGTCTGAACTACAGTATAAGATGTATAGAAAAGAGACAGCTTTTTATCCCCCAAAACTGTCCTCTGACTTCCCTATGTTGGACTCTGTCTTTCTGAAGAAAGTCACTTAATGATATCATGACCATTGGCTACAACTCTTCATTAACTTTTGAGTGTTAGAACAATCGCACTTTAGTTTTTAAGATGTTTGCCATTAAATATGTCTGCCGGGGATTTAGCTCGGTGGTTCTGCCACCTGCCTCGCAAGCACAAGGTCCCAAGTTCGATCCCTGTTACCAAAAAAAAAATGTCTAAATTTAAAGCTCATTCTCTCTACCCCTTATTCTAGCTACACCTGTTTGTGGTGCCAGGGGCTTGCATCAGAGTAGATTATGTGGTCTGTTTTTATACACATACCCCTTCTGTCTCTCTTTGAGGTGGCCTTGGCTGCACTGCAGTTCATTTCTATGGTCTGTTGCTTGGTGGTAGTATGTGTAAATAGTGTGTGGTATGTTTTCTGGTCCCAGTGGGCAGTATTCAGCTTCATATGAACCTTCCTATTGCTGTGAACAGCCCCCTCTCCTATCCTAGGGACTTTTACTCACAGAGATTTGCCTCAGGCCCTGTGGCCTTTGTGGTACAGTGAGTACCTAACCAGGGAAAGTTCTTGGTCACTCCTTCTGGGAGCTCCCAGAGAGAGAAATTATCCCCTCTCCACTTGCAAGGTTTGGAGAATAAAACTCTCCTCATAAAACAAACTACTCTCTGAGCTTTCACATCCTTGTGAGTCTTCCTGTATTAACTGGGCAGTGGGGTTCAGATTAGGAAGAACACTTCCGACTGGTCATTTCTCAGAACTCCTTGAGAGAAACTACCCAGTGCCTTTCCCTGGAGGCTTCTTAAGCTTCAAATGTGGGATTATTACTGCTTTTTTCCCCCAGCTTTACAGGGAGAAAGGATAATAGGGAAAGATACCATTCAACTAAGTTTTTATGTCAGGAAGAGAATTCCCTTACCGTATCTTTATTAATATAACATAATTTAATAATAACTATAGTAATTATTATAACCAAGTTTAGTTTAGAACTCTCTCTGTCCCACTTTAGGTCCCTGTTCATCTTTTAAACTTAGTTCAAAACCACTTCCTTAAAAAGGCTTCCTGAACCCTAAGACAAGGCCATTTCTTCCATTACATGTTATCTGGGCTTCCTGTGCCTCACATTTGCTTCTAACACTTATCACAGTTGTGACTGATTAATGGTTTAATTGATTGTGTAATATATGTCTTTCCCGGTGGAATATAAAGTAGACAAAAGTAGGAACTTGCTCTGACTTACCCATTCTTGTTAATCCCGGATTCCTGTACCGTGCCTCACATAGGGCAAGCCCTCAGACTGTATTTAGTGATTGAATTAATGAAACAGAATCTCAAATTTCATTTTGAAACACATTCAGAGGGAAAGGAAAGTATTGGTTTACAGAGGAAAAAAGGTCTTAGAAAAATGTGGGAAATTGAAATGTCTGTGTTATTCTGAGGACTGAAAATAGCTTGGCTTGGCAGGCCAAGGTTTTTTTGGTGGGGAATTTTACGAGATAAAACTAGATGTGGATTTTGGGCAGAATGTGGTGAGCCTTGAATGTGAATATCTGTTGAACAAACATCAGGAGTCTTATTTCATCAAAAATACTGAATGTACCTTTCAAAACCTGTTGAGATACGTTTAATAGTAACTTTAACTTCTGTATTAGAAGAAAACGCTTGTAAAACATGGAGAAATATTGTTTAAACAGCCTTTAAGCTTAACATGCACTACTTAAACAGATACTTAACACATCAGTAAAGCTATACCACAAAAAATGCATGATCTCAGAACTTATATACTGTAAAAGGTAAGGATAAAATATTGCCCATAGTTAATACCCTCAATCACCTTTCTACATCATCTAGAATCTCCTATCATCTGTGATGGAAAATGAGAACCAAATATTTTTATTAAAAGAAATTTAAATGGAAGCTTGATTTTTTTCTTGATAGTTTGCTAAAAAGATTTTGATTAAAAACACAGGAAACAAAGTTCTTTATTTAGTAGCATATTTCATTTCTTTTTTCAGCAGACCATCTCTATAAGAGGGGAAATCACTGTAAACATCTTCAAACATGAGCTGCTGTGTGAACTTTCCATGCTTAATAGGAATGCATTACTGATGTAAATAATTTCACGATTTTGTTCTTATATACATACTGTCAGTAGATGTAGATTTTTTTCCAGGGCTTTGCATGTGCTAGCCAAACACTCTGCTGCTGGGCTGTAGCCCCAGACTGATGTACGATATTTTAAACAAGGCCCCAGGTTTGCCACCGTAACAGAAGAAAAGGTCCATTCTTAATGCTGCCTTATTGACTCTGTATTTCCCTCAGAACTTAGAAATCTATTTTTCATTCAGTTGTTCGATAACAGAAAGGCTTTAAAAAGAAATGTCAGCACTATTGATGGGGTGAGATGAAAGAGCAGAGAGCTATAATTTATTGAATTGCGTCATTATCACCAACTGAGTCATCAACTGAATTGAGCTAAACCTTTTCCCATCTGAGCTGGCAAAGAGGTTTTAAATAAAGAAGAAACTTGAGAACTAAGATTTTAGCTTCCTGGTATGAATCTCTACTGATTCAAATAAAATGGGTTAAGCACAAGTAAGAAAGTATTAGCACAGTCAACTACTAATTTTAACGTAGGGAATTCTAAACATTAGGGCTAAAATAGAGGAAAGGAAAAATAAAGAAAAGAATGAGAGGAATATCAGCATTTTTTACTGGCTAGGATTTTGCCCAAATTCATTTTTCTTTTCACAACTATATATTAAGAAGCTTGTATTTTATTGCATCAGATTATGAGGCATGGCTACAGGCTGACCAGATATTTTGATCTGTCTTCTGAAATTTTGTTTCTAGAGTATGATAGTTTTTCATTCTGACTTGAATGTTTGCTTCTGGAAAAGAATGAAAAAGGAAATCTAAGAAGTACTTGAATAGCCAGTACAGAACACTTTTTAATTTTAACTCTCCATTGGTTTTATTAGTGTAGAAGTCTCTCTTGGTCTCTAAATTTTGCAGTATGAAATAACCAAAGGGAATCATTGTATCCAGAGTTTGCTTTTCATTTCTGTCAGTTGTTAGATATTTCCTTGTTTTGCTTCTTATAATTTTGCTTGCCAAACATATATGAGAGTATGAGACTTTACTCCAAGAGGATATTAAGACACAGTTTTATTTTTAAAACTGGTAGGTGTCATCTTTTATTCAGATGTTGAATTCCTTTCATTATACAAATATTTATTGAACATCTAGTATGTTCTAGACACTTCTGGACTCCTTCCACACACCAATGAACTCTGGACCCAGTGGGAGAAGAAATAAGTAAATATTTATGTGAGATGATAGTAATAGATGAAAGAGTATTCTATAATATTTAATTCCAGTGGAGGAGAAAATATATGTAAATATCTAAATGAGATGAGTATAACTGAAAAGTTAAGCAAGATGGAGGAATGAAAAATGGCAAGGAGTGTTCTTGTATATAGTTTGAGTGAGCGGGTCCATGACAAGGTGATTTTTGAGCACTAGATACCTGGAGGTAGATAAAGTGTGAGCCATCAGAATCTCTGGAGTGATAGGTATACATGAGGAGCTAAAGTTAGCAAAACCCCAAAGAATGAGCCATTTTACCAGGAGGCCAAAGAAGCTGGTGTGCAGTGCATAGGGAGAAATAGTGGTAGGAAATATGGGTGAAGAGGAAGTAGGAGTCCCAGAGTTTCTTAGGGCCTTGTGCACTATGATGAAGACATTGGATTTTACTCCAAAGATATTGAAGGTCTGTAGTCATCTCTTGATATGAATTGAGCAAAATTTATTAGGTGAGTGACTAGAAAGCACTAAGACCCACATGATGTTAGTGATCATAATTGGAAAACAAGATTGGTCAATACTATTTCTCTAGACTTAATCTCCTCTAACCACATATTTTAAATATTTGAGTGAATTTATAAATGAATCAAAAGTGAGTTAATACTGTTTATGCTGCCTGGACATAAGCTGTTTTCAGTTCTCTACTTCTGTTTTTAACTTGAATGCTTTTTACTAGATGTTAAAATTAAAGACCAGATAAGAACATGGGGTAGCATATTTTTTTCTCAGTACTTTTATTTTGGTTGGCGATATTTCTCATTATAGGAGAAAGATAAAACTGACAGCTAGTTTTGAATCATTCCATATATATATATATATATATATATAGAGAGAGAGAGAGAGAGAGAGAGAGAGAGAGAGAGAGAGAGAGAGAGTTTTCATGAAAATGGAACAAAATAAATGCTAGATTTTTTCAAGATTTGGTATTCATTCTTTAGAAAATTCTAAAATTCTGAACAATACATAATCGTTCATTCATCCATTTATTCACTCAGCAAGCATTTTCTTACATTTTCCTCTCTTAGTGGTCACAGGAAGGACAAAATTGAATAAAACATGATTCCTACCTTGAAGTTCATTATAGGTATATGCATGTTAAACTATTTTTAGAAGTGACATTTTTTTTAGAGTACATAAAAATGTACTCAACATATTGAGTGAACTAGGTTTCTATGTGGCACCATGTAGACTTATCACCCATAAAAAGAGAATGTTAAAAAATTTGCAAAATGAAAGATTCAAGGACATTAATAAGTTTGATACATTGTATAGAAAATCTTTCAGAGTTTTTGTTCGTTTATTGGGAAACAATGTGCACATAGAGATTGCTGTGTCCTAATTACAACTGTGTCCTTCGTAGAATGTTAATTAGACATTACTATTAGATTCGTATACTTCCCTTTCTCAAGACTAGTTGGTGCTTTTGAGTAGATAACAGCTTCCTAAACTGGGCATTACTTTGACCCTCTGGGAAGATACTTGGTAAGTTCAGCTTGCAGAACTCACAGATGAACAGCATGTGGCAGTGTTTATTTGTTCTTCTGAAAGCCAGTGCCACAGACCTCAGACAGTTGAGAGCAGTACTCTGCACTGATTTCAAGCACATTTTAGCATTATGTTTTTTCTTGTATATTGCTATGTGTCATGCTTTGTTTGCCAACAAAATATAGGAAATGAATAAGCAATTTGCTTATGCAATTCTTAGTAGAAAAATTGTCAGAATAAACTTCATTGCTTAAGAAGAATAAATGCAATTTAGTCACTAGATGTGGATATATGTAGATTGTTGCTGAGGGGAATTTTAGTTTGGCAGATTTTTTAAAAGATTCTGATAGCTAACGTTTCTTATGTTTTCGTAATAACCTCATAATTACTAAGATTTATTTGTAAAATGAATTTGTACATATCTAACTGAATAAATTGTGGCTTGTTTATTCCATGACTTTAAATTATAGATATTATTTGAATAAAATTGACTCAGTTTTGCAGCTTTCATAGAGACTGTCCTTTTGTGTAGATTTTTTTTCCATATAGAAATACAGTACACAAAGCCTCTGGAAAATACAGATTGTGTGTGTGTGTGTGTGTTCCTCATTGTCCTTTACATTTTGATGTGTTACCACTCACAGTATTTGAAATCTTTATATAACAACAGGGGAAAAAACTCTAGAAACACAGTAGTTGTTATGAGACAGTAGATAAGAGATTTTAATCCATGACTATTGTCCTTAAGCATGAACACTCTTACTACTAGGCTACCTTTTATATTTACTATCATCATAAAGACTTTGCTTTGAGCAAATGTGGTTCCAAATAATTATGATACATATGTATCTATTGAGTAATCACTGTATTTTAGGAATTGTCCCAAATTCTGCGTTTACACCAATTAATTAGCTCTTGCTGTGGTTCTTGGGAAGCTCATAGTGCAAAGATTTGTCTGCTGTACTTCTTTGCTTTGGAGCTTCATGGCTTTGTTTATATTTGGGCTTTAGGGCAGCCACTAGTCATTTCTTCTACTCTTCTTACTAGTCTTGGCTCTGTTGTTTGTTAGTTGTGTGAACACATTTATTTAGCCTCTCTGAGTCCTTGTTGCCTTGAGGTGATTATTCCTACTTCATCAGGCAATTTGGGAAGATTAATTAAGATAATACATTAAAACATCTAGTAAATTGCAGGCATGTGATGTGTAATCAATAAAAAAACTGTTGCTATTTAATTTGTATTTATTACATGCATGCTCTTAATTGCTACCTAGAAAAAAATTTATTTCTCTTTCATTCTCTTGCTGATATCTATTCCCTAAAAATTTGGTCCGATGGAAATTTAGGGCTAGAGTAAATAACAATAGCTCCAATTGATAAGCATCTGTTATGTGCAGGATAGTTCACATGTCTTGTCAATAATTCTCAAAACAACCTAGCACTGTTATATTATCCCATCTATATTGGAGAAGACCATGGAGATAAAAGTGTCTAAGCCTACAAAACTACCTATTGAAACAACTAAAATACTGACCCC
Organism: Heterocephalus glaber; assembly: GCF_053883595.1. Classification (NCBI taxonomy): domain Eukaryota; kingdom Metazoa; phylum Chordata; class Mammalia; order Rodentia; family Bathyergidae; genus Heterocephalus; species Heterocephalus glaber. Next base: position 37,867,013 of record NW_028258320.1, on the reverse strand, counting down.
AAAGCCTAATTCTTTTTATTACCATTCTCTCCAAGATCCCTTCTAACTCTAAATATTTGACCTTTTTTCTTTTTAATCAATGTATATGAGGATCACAAGCAGTGGAAGTTTTCATTTAAGTACAAATTCAAAATCTGGATGCTAAACAATTTCATTAACAAGCTAAAAACACACAGATCTCTATTTTCTATTTGTGACTATTAGTGCATAGACAGATCAAAGTTTCCTAGATAGTTCTCAGGTCTTGCCATTTGCATCAGTAGATTTTCTTCTGTATCAGCTGAAAGTAGAATTCTTTTTCTTTTTAATAGTAATACAGAGAGAGGGGAGGAGGGAGGGAGAGAGCAACAGAGTGGGGAGAGAGGAGAGAGAGAGAAATGATTTCCTTCTTTAGACTTCTAGAAATTTTTAATAAATTTTATCACTTTGACTTTTTGGTTTATTTTGACATTTTGACTTTAATCATAAGTGGCGACATTTGAAAATTTGTCTGACTTGTAGATTCTGTCTTTTTTCTATTTCATGGTCCTTGATAGCCTGGAGAAGGCATTGGACACAAACAGGAGATGGTACTGTGAAGGCGTTGGACAACTGATCCACATGACTAAATTGCTGAGCAGTTGCCTTCTGGGTTTAATATAGCAAGGGTTTCTGACTTGAGAAAGATGAATTTGTGGATATGTGGGTGTGTTTTCTATAGAAGAACTGAACAAGCTGTACAATTAAGTAAGAATAATTATAATTCTATAAAGAATTCTAAATATCAATCTCTAAATGGTTACTTTGAGAAGCTGCCAGTCTATCTTCATCTTCCTCCATGATACTGTTGAAGCCTAGATCTCCAAAATCACTTCTCGGTCTAAATTTCAGACTAAAATGATTCTCTAAAAGGGCAAGTGTGCGTGTGTGTATGCGTGTATGTGTGTGTAATCACTGTTTGAAGTGTGAGTACTTTGAACACAAGTTCATATGATGTAGATATCAAAAAGCGTGTTTATAAAATGTTAATGTGGGTGAGTGAGAGAGAAATATTTCATTGTTGTTTACAAACACCTTGGTTAACAAGCTTTCACCTCTCTTGAATACATTAGATTTTTGGGGAGGAAGAAAAAGGCTCATATTCAAACCAGGATTCAACTGGGATTTTCAAATAATTCTTAGTTTGTCTCTTTTATTAATTTAATTTGAATTCATGAATATTTCTCTCTTCCCTTATACTATGCCATCTAAATATTTCTTAAATGAATGAACTAATTAGTAATTTAATAAGAAAATCCCCAGTATTGGGGATTTTTAACTTGATTACATGTTGCTAGCAACTAGGAGAAAATAGGACTTACTCAATCTGCCCACTCTTTGACTTCAGCTATTCCATCACCTAGTCCCTTCTATCACTGTATTGAAGGGGAAAAAAATCAGTTACCCAAAGGGTGAAGGGGGTAATTCTTCCAATCTTACTCCTTCATTGATTTCTCATTTTTAAAAGCTAACTATTATGTTGGCTTTTTGATGACTAGCAGAATGACTTTTTGAAGTTTTATAAACATAAATAATCCTTTTTTTTTCTATTAAGCAATTCTTCTTGCACAGTAAAACAGCTAGGTAAAATACTGCAGAAATTTGAGTAAGGCTTTTCTCCTGGTTTGCTTTAAAGAGGCATATCTAAAGTAACACCAAAACATAGCAACAACTAAAAATATTAGGGGATTGTGTGTGTACATATGGATAGGTAGATGTGGGTGTAAGCATGTATATTATATTGAAAAAGGAATAGAATTTAAAAACAGTTATCCTGCATATGTTCTGAAGCTACTCAAGAGTTCACTGCCAAATCTAATAATAAATTTCAGTATTAGTTGTTTTAAATATGATAATGTATTTTATATGGAGAAGTGTACAAATCAGATTTCAGTTTGTAAGTATACAAAAAAATCAGTATTTGTTTGTAAAACCCTTAGTCTCCTTCACTAAATAAGAGAATTGGAATACATGATGTTGCACATACCTTCTGCATTGAGCATTTGCTGTTTTTGTAAATCAACTGATGAGAAGCAGACATCTGTGATATGGGTTTTCCAGCCTTCAAGGTAGTATTTCTGTTTCTTTAAACTCATCTCTCCAACTCTCCTGTTTTTCCTCCTATTTATTTCCTCTAGACAAAGATATTTGAGTTTTATTTTTGTGCTTTGTATTATGAAAGAAACAATAAGCAAGTTCAGTGTTTTTCAAATGACAGTTTTATATGTGTAGGCAATTTTCTAGATGGAGATTTTTCACAAAATTCTGTTGTTTCATAACCATTCAGTGCTGCCAGTACCACTGTACTAAATGTGACATTAGAGACTTTATCCAAGTTGAGAAACCAAAGCCTGTCCTTGTGTATCAGTCCACTTTATTAGAGATTCTGAATCTCTTAATGTCTATTGATTACACCATACTTTCGCAATGGGACTCTTTTGTATGTGTGCTTTATTTTTGTTTTTTGCAAGATACATTTGCAGAGAATTGGGGAAATGTATATTTATACATATGATTCTATGATTTAATATTTTCTGAAGTTATTTTATTTTATTTTTAAATTAATTTTATGGGTACATTTTAGGTGTACAGTATAATGACATTCATCATTTAAAATTTGCACCTTTACATACTATCTCGGTTCTTATTATTTCCCCATTCCCTTGCCCTCCCTTCAACCCCTCCATCCCTCCCTATTTACCAAGACTTTGTTTCCATTTTTTCATTTTCTCATATTGATTCCATTCCCTTCTTTCCTATCCCATACCTCTCCCACTTCCCCTTCCCTTTGCCACTTTTCTTCCTATTTCACATTATCTATTATACCTTTTAGTCCTTATTTACACTTTCAGTTTCTCACACTAGAGAAACTATTTGAAATTTACACATGTGTATCCTATTTATTTCACATAAGAGTATCGCCTCAGTGTGCATCCATTTAAATATATATGTCTCTAATTTCTCATTTTTTATAGCTGAGTAGTACTCCCATTTTATTTTTTAAAATACCCCACATTTTCTTTCTCCAGTCTCCAGTTGATGGGCAATTGGGCTGCTTCCAAGTTTTAGTTATTACAGATTGTGCTGCTATGAACATGAGTGCACATATATCACTGTGGTATGATTCTTTTAATTCTTTGGGGAAGATACCCAGCAGGGGAATAGCTGGGTCAAATGAGACGTCCAGCACTAGTTTTTGAGGTATCTCCATACTGATTTCCACAGACGTTGCACCAGTCTACACTCCCACCATCAGGGGAGCACTGTTTCTCTTTCCCCACAGCCCTGCCAGCATTTGTTATTGGTTGATATCTTGATAGCACCCATTCTTTCTGGGGTGAGGTGGAATCTCAGCGTTGTTTTCATTTGCATCTCTCGAATGACCAGTGATGTTGAACATTTTTTCATATGTTTATTTGCTATTTCTACTTCTTTGTCTGAGAAATGTCTGTTCATTTCAGATGCCGATTTTTGGATTGGGTCTTTAAATTTGGGAGGTCTGATTTTTTTCAGTTCTTTATAGATTTGAGATAGTAGACCTTTGTCTGAAGAACAGCAGGTGAAAATTTTTTCCCACATTGTGGGTTGTCTCATCACTCTGTTGGTGGTTTCTCTTGCTGTGCAGAAGCTTTCTAATAAGAAGAGATCCCACTTATTGATTGTTTGTGCTAGTTCATGGACTATTGAGGTTTTGTTTATAAAATCTTTTCCTATACCAATGTCTTCAAGAGTTCCACCTAACCTCTGTTCCAGCTGGTTCAGCGTTTCTGTTTTAATATTTAGATCTTTAATCCATTTTGATTTTAGTTTAGTGCATGATGAGAGATATGGGCCTAGTTTTAATCTTTGGCAAGTTGAAACCCAATTTTTCCAAGACCATGTATTAAAGTGGCTATCTTTCCTGCAGTGAGGGTGTTTGACTCCTTTGTCAATGATGAGGTGGCTGAGTGTGTCTGGCATTGTTTCTGCATCTTCTAATCTGTTCCACTGCTCCTCAGGTCTGTTTCTTTGCCAGTACCATGGTGTTTTTATCACAGTAGCTTTGTAGTATAGTTTCAAGTTGGGGGTGGAGATACCCTGGACATGTCTCTGTTGCCTCGAATTGCTTTTGCTATTCTAGGTTTTCTCTTGTTCCAAATGAATTTTTGGATTGTTTTCTCAAGGTCCATGAAGTATGCTGCTGGATTTCAATTTGGATTGCATGGAATCTATGTAGCAGTTTTGGAAGTATGGCCATTTGTACTATGTTGATTCTTCCTACCCAGGAGCAAAGGATATCTTTCCATTTTCTGATATCATCTTAAATCTTTGTTTTCAGAGTGCTATAGTTTTCAGAGAAGAGGTCTTGAATTTCTTTTGTCAGATTGATTCCTAGGTATTTCACTTTTTGGATGTTATTGTGAAAGGAATTGTTTGCCCTATTTCTCTCAATGAGTCTGTTGTTCGTGTGGAGGAAAGCTATTGATTTTTGTGCGTTGACCTTGTGTCCAGCTACTTTACTGAATTGGGTTATTAAGTGTAGAAGAATTTTGGTGGTGTTCTTAGAGTCTTCTATATACAGTATCATATCATCTGCAAATAATGACAATTTGACTTCTTCATTTCTTATCTTTATTATTTTTATTTCTTTCTCTTGTCTAATTGCTGTGGCTAATGTTTTCAAAACTGTTTGGAATACGAGTGGTGATAGTGGACATCCTTGTCTTGTTCCTGATTTTAGTGTGAAGTTTTCCAGTTTTTGACCACTTAGTATGATATTGGCTGTTGTTTTTTCATAGATGGCTTTTATCAGATTGAGGTAGAGACTGTCTATTCCAATTTTGTGTAGGGTTTTTATCATAAAAGCATGTTGGATTTTGTCAAATGCTTTTTCTGCAAATATTGAGATGATCATACGGTTTTTGTCCTTGGCTGTATTGATATTATGTATTACATTTATTTATTTGCGTATGTTGAACCATCCCTTTATCCTTGGGATGAATCCCACTTGGTCAGGGTCATTCTATTTGACAATATCTTATTCAGGATATTTGCATGTATGTTCAGTAGTGATATTGGCCTATAGTTCTATTTTTAGGTTGGGTGTTTCTGTGCTTTGGGGATGAAGGTGATGCTTGCTTCCAGAAATGAATTTGGAACTATTGTTTCCCTTTCAATTTCATTGAACAGTTTAAACAGTAGTGGCAGCAGTTCCTCTCTAAATGACTTGTAGAATTTAGCATTGAAGCCATCAGGACCCAGGCTTTTCTTAGTCAGTAAGTTTTTAATTACGTTTTCAATTTCATTTATTGTTATTGGGGTACTTAGAAGTTTTAGGTCTTCTTCATTCAACTTTGGTAATTCATACGTATCTAGGAATCTGTCCATTTCTTCTGTGTTTTTGATCTTATTGGTGTATAGGTTCTCAAAGTAGGTATAGATGATCCTCTGGATTTCTGCTTGGTCCATTGTAATTTCATCCTTTTCATTCCCAATTGATTTGGGCCTTTTCTTTCCTTTTTCTGAGAAGGTTGGCTAAGGGTTTGTCAATTTTATTTATTCTTTCGAAGAACCAACTCTTGGATTCATTGATTTTTTTTGTATCATTCTCTTAGTCTCCATTGCATTGATTTCTGCTCTGATCTTTAGAATTTCCTTCCTTATATGAGCTTTGGGTTTGTCCTGCTCTTCTTTTGCTAGAAGCTTGAGGTTCAGCATCAGGTTGTTTAATTGAGCTTGCTCTGTTTTCCTAATTCGAGTCTTCACTGCTATGAATTTCCCTCTTCAGACTGCTTTCATTGTGTCCCATAGATTCCACTATGTTGTATTGTCATTGTCGTTTGATTGTAGGAACTGTCTCATTTCTTCTTTAATTTCCTCTGTGACCCATTGGTTATTCAGAAGTGTGCTGTTCAATTTCCATGGGTTTATGAAATTCTTGCAGTTTCTTTTGCTATGGATCTCCAATTTCATTGCATTATGATCTGATAATATACATGGGATAAGTTCAGTTCCTTTGCACTTACTTAAAATTGTTCTATGAGCGAGTATGTGGTCTATTTTGGAGAACGACCTGTGTGTGGCTGAAAAAAATGTATATTCTGATTTTGTGGTTTGCAACACTCTGTAAACATCTGTTAAGTTCATTTGTTCAAGAGTTTGAGTTCTAGTATTTTCTTGTTTATTTTCTGTCTAGTTGATCTATCTATGACAGTCAGGTATTGAGGTCCCCCACTACTATTGTATTAGTGTTTAGTTTATTTTTCATGTCTGTTATTATTTCTTTTATATAGTTGGCACACTAGTGTTTGGTGCATATATATTTATGATTGTCATCCCTTCCTGTTGGATTGTTCCCTTTACAAGGATGTAGTGTCCTTCTTTGTCTCTCTTAATCAGTGTTGGTTTGGAATCCACTTGATCTGCAAAGAGAAGAGCTACTCCTGCTTTTTATCGGGTTCTTGTCACATGGAGTATTGTTTCCCACCCTTTAACTTTCAGTCTATGATTTCTTTTTGAATTAAGTGTGTTTCTTGTATGCAGCATATTGTTGGATTTTGCTTCTTGACCCATTCTGCCAGTCTATTTATTTTGATTGATGAATTGAGACCGTTAACTTTGATGGTTATAACTGGTACGTATTGACTTATAATTGTCATGACTTTTCCTTTTGGTTCGATTCTCCCCCTTTGCATTTAATTTTTGTTGTGCCTGGATGGATTCATTTTTCTGGGCTTCCTGTGGTTGTCATCCTCATTGTCTTTTCCTAGGATATTGTCTGAAATTTTTTGGAGTGCTGGTTTGGTATTCATGAAGTTCCTAAGGTGCTCTTTGTGATGAAAGTATCTTATTTTTCCATCAATTTTGAAAGATAGTTTCTCAGGGCACATCAATCTGGGATGGAGGCTATTTTCCTTTAGGGCTTGAAATATACCACTCCAAACTCCTGTTGCTTTGAGGGTTTGCATTGAGAAGTCTGCTGTGATTCTGATTTGCTTTCCTTTGTATGCGATTGTATTTCTTTTCTGTAACTGCTTGTAGGATTTTGTTCTGCTGTTGGGTTTCTGGAATCTTAACTATTATATGTCTATGTGTAGATTTTTTTTTGATCAAGGCTATTTGGTGTCCTATATGCCTCACTTATCTGTATGTCAAGTTCTTTTCCCCTGCTTGGGAAGTTTTCTGCCATCACTTCTGTGAACAGTTTTTTTAATGTCATCTGCATTCTTTCCTGATTCTTCATTGACTCCAATCAGTCTTATGTTATTCTTCTTTGCATCGTCTAGCACCTGCTGGATTGATTTCTCATGGTTCCTTGCTATTTTAAAGAGAATTTTCTTTTCCTAGTCACTAAATGCAGTCTTATTTTCTATATCTGAAATTCTGTCCTCACATTGGCTCATTCTGCTCTATAAACTTTCAATGGAGTTTTTAATCTTGAAATCTCCTTACATCTGTTTTATGTATTCCATTTATTTCCTATGTTGGGATTCCATCATATTCCTCAGCTCCTCTATTTTTTATCTGTGTCCACTCTAGATTTATTAATTGTGTCTTGTACTATGGTCACAGTGTCGCCTGTTATCTGAGAAATTATTTCTGATTTCATTTTTTCCAGATCCTCTTTTTTGACAGTTTAGGAAGTCTAGGTGGTTGAGTATCAGATTATTGCATCTCATTTCCCTTTGGGGTTGGTTTAGGTGATCTGAAAGTCTGGTTTTGAGACTTGTTTACGTGTCCTCTCATTTCAACGTGTTGAGGGGAGAGGGTTGCATGCTGGTGGTGCCCATGTGGCTCACCTCCTTGGTGCTGGGGGCAGCTCTACTCCTCAGCACTGGGGGCAGTGTACATTTACTTGGAAGGCTCCTCCTCTGCACTTGGGGCAGCTCTGCTCTTTAGCCCTGGGGACCTGAGTTTATAGAGATTTCATTCCATAATCACCTGGCTCCAAGACAGGTTGGCAGAGGGGCAACAGGTCATGGCAGTAGAAGACAGAAAAAGCAACAAGAGGTGAAGTTATTTTATTTATTAATTTTGTCTTCTTTTTACATCTCACTCCTTCTGTCTACATTTTTAAAAAAACTTAATTGCTTTTAAATTGGCAAATCATATTTTTGTGTATTTATGTAGTACAATATGATGTTTTTATCTGTGTATATAGTGGTGAAAGATTTAATCAAGGTAATTAACATATCACCTTACTAATTTATTACTTTTTATAGTGACAGTATTAAAAATCTATTTTGTGGCGGTCTTGAAATGTACATTTTTGTTAATTGTGGCCACTATGCAGTGCAATAAATCATTAATATCATTCCTTCAATCTCACTTAAACATTGTACCGTTCAATCAGCTCCTCCCCTCTCCATCCATTCTCTTCCACACCCATAACTTTCTACTCTGTGTCTCTATGCCAGTGTTTTTAGATTCTATGTATAATTATGATCGTGCAAAATTTATCTTTCTATATCTGTCTTATTTCACTTAGCAGATTTCCTCCAATTCTATCTATATTGTCTAAATGGCAGAATTTTCTCTTCTAGGCTGTACTACATTCCATTGTTTGTATATAGTACATTTTCTTTATCCATTTAACTGTTGACACTTAGGGTGCTTCCCTGTCTTGCTATTGGAAATAATGTTGAAATTAACATGCAAGTGAATATATCTCTTCCACATGCTGATCTTAATTCATTTATGCCAACAGTGAGATTGCTGGAGCATATGGCAATTTTATTTTTAATTTTTTGACAAATCTTCATACTATTACCCAATATATCCATATTAATTTATATTACTAACAGTGGCATACAAGCATTCTCAAGCAAAAAAAATAAAGAACAAAGCTGGAGGCATCACACTAGCTAGCTTCAAAGTACATTATAAAGCATGAAAAAGTCAAATGAATAAAAAGGATGATAGTAGCATAGGAACAGATACCCTGAACAATGGAACAGTACAGAAAACCTAGAAATAAACGCAAGCATTTGCAGTCATTTGATTTTCAACAGAGGTACCAAGTACATACAGTGGGAAAAGGACAGGATCTTCAATAAATGTCAAAAAAACTGGATATCTACATGCACAAGAATGAAATTGGACTATTTATACCATATATACAAATCAACTCAAAATGGATAAAAGATGTAAATGTAAAACCTCCAGAAGAAAATTTAGGGGGAAATCTCCATGACCCTTCTCTGACAATGATTTCTTGGACAGAACTCTAAAAAAATGACACTTTGTGAGAGCAGGGAGCATGCCTTCATGTTTGTATTCTTAGGGAGTAGCAGAATGTTAGATACTATATATTCGTTAATCCAGTGTGTTTCTTCTATAATTTGTTCATCGCTGAGTATGGTGGTGCATGCCTGTAATGCCATTACTTGGGAGAGTGAGGCAGGAGAATTGCTATAAGTTCAAGGCCAGCCTGGGCAGTGAGACCATATCTTGAAAAAACAAAAACTATATATAGATATAGGTATATAATTTGTTCATCTTTGAATGTATAGATTGAAATAATATATATTTCATAAATATATAGGAGTATACTTGCAATCATATAAATGTATAATACAACTTATCTTTTGGGTTGTACCTAAAGTACTTTTTAAAAATTTACCTAGTTCATCTTTTTAAATCAGTTAATATAGTTATTCTAGTGATGCTAACTTTTAAAAACATTTTATCTAGAATGCTTCTTCTTGTAATTATAGTTTTTCTTACTCTTAGCCTTATAAGGTATCATGTAGCCACCCTTTGTTATTTGGAGATGACCATTTATACCTTTAAATAAAATGAGGGATCAAACTGAGAGACCTTAGTTTTGGGCCTTAAGTGATGTATAATTGGAAAATGCTAAGGATGATTTTGTCATCTATCTGAAGAATTGAAATGGAAGTTGTACAAGGAAATTTTGAAGGTGTTTTCAGGCCTGGGATTAGGGAATATATTGATAAATGTGCTTATATAGCTGTGGAAGACATTTGTCTGGAGGCTGTGCTTTTCATTTCCCTGATGTTGTCCATAGAAGCTTACACGTAAAGAGTTTCTTTTTTTTTTTGGTACCGGGGATCGAACTTGGGTCCTTGCACTTGCACAGCAGGTGGTGAAACCACTGAGCTAAATCCCTGGCCCCATAAAGAGTTTCTTAACCTTTGAACAAAAATACACTACCTCAGTTATTCAGCAAGAGGAAAACTGATGTGATATTTAACATTTGTTAAATGTCTGTTGTATCTGAAGGAGCACATATTGTACATTAGTATCATTTATTTAGGTAGTCTGTGCCCTTACAGTAAGGAAATAACAAAACAAATGAGCCTGGAACAAGAAGAAACAATTGTTTATAACTATGTTAATGTGTCAGGCCTCAGAAACTTCTCTTCCTCACAGCCTCTCATTTTTATTCAAATATTAGGAGACCAGTGAACCAACCTGTTCTGTCTGAAGGGGTTTGGGGAGGCATTAAAATACAAATATTTAGGCAAGAAAAAAAATCTGACTCTCTGATTTCAGCTTTTCACTTTAAAAAATTTCACATTCAGGGCCAGGGATTTAGCTCAGTGGTTCTGCTGCTTGCCTCGCAAGCTCAAAGACCTGAGTTCAATCCCCACTACCAAAAAAAAAAAAAAAATTCACAATCCTATTCATTGTTGCAATTCTGAATTTCTTAGACAGCAAAGACTGTGATGGTTATTGGGATTTGGACTGAAATAGCAAATTATGGCAAGTAACATGGTGTTCTACCTAGGTAACTCTCAAAGGATTCTGTAGCTTCAAGATGAATGAAATTACTCCAAGTTAAAACAAACTGATCTGCAAACTTGAAAAGATGATCTACAAATATTTAATAATAAAAGCTAACATAGAACTAGCAGTGTAGAGCATTTGCCTAGCATGTACAATGTTCTTAGTTCTCTTCCCAGAACCACCATAACAAATAAATAAGCTAAAAGCAAACATGGATAGTGAGTTTGATCCAAGAATCATGTGCCATGTAGCAATGCTTTTGGTCACTGACTGGCTACACAGGCTAGTGACATCATAGGCACCTTAACATTGTAGCACAATGTATTACTCACTTTTGTGGTAGTGCTGATTGTAAACAAACCTGTGCTAACAGTCACATAAAAGTATAGAACATACAATTATGTACAATACATAATACTTGATAATAAATGACTCTTACTGGCTTAGGTGTTTTCTGTATTATACTTTTTATTGTTATTTTAGAGTATATTCCTTCTACTTATTAAAAAATATTTACTGTGAAACGTTATGCCTGCCATCTCCTGCTTGCAGCAGTGTCTGTCTTTGTATGTCTGTCTGTCTGTCTCTCTCTTTCTAGCACTGGGGATCCAATTCAGGGGCTCTCTACCACTAAGCCTACATCCCCAGCCTTTTAAAAATTTTGTTTTGAGACAGAGTTTTGCTAAATTGTCTAGGCTGGCCTAGAACTTGCAATCATCCTGCCTCAGCCTCCATAGTAGTTGGGATTTTAGACACCCAACTACTGCATCTCTTAATTGCATCATATATACTCAACATGGTGTTTTGATATACACATACATTATGAAATGCTTACTACTATAAAGGTAATTCCATATATGATATTGCATATATGATAAGTAATTTAGTCCATATAAGAATTTAAGGATGAGTAAATTGAGGCTTAAGTAACTTGCCTAAGGTCACACAACTAATGACTGAGCTCAGATTGCAACCCATGCATTGTGAATCCAGGCACCAGGCCTTAACTACTACACTATGCTGCTTCTCAGTATATTGCTTCTCATACTAAACAAATGAACCATGGATTTGTAACTATATAGAACCATCGTAGAAAGGCAAGATGGATAATTTTCCACTTTCTGTATTTTAATACCAAGTGTGGTAGTTACAATAATGACACCTCAAACATACCCACATACTAATTCTAGGAACTTGGGAATATGCTATTTTACATGACAAAAGGGACTTTACAAATATAATTAAGTAATTTGTGATAGAAAAATTATCTTGGATTATCCAATGTAATTTCAAAGGAAAGAAAACAAGGAAGAGAGTCAAAATCAGAGAAGGAAATGGGGAGATGAGAGTGAAGTTGAGAGTGATGTAATTGTTGACTTTGAAGATGAAAAGGGGCCATAATCAAGGCATGTAAGCTGCTTTTAAAAGCCAGAAAAGAGAAGGAATGGATTCACCTCTAGAGCCTCCAGAAGGAAATAGCTCAGTAGACACCATGATTGTAGTCACATAGTACCTACGTCAGATTTCTAACCCTGAGAACTATAAGATAATAAATTTGTGTTATTTTAAGCCACTATTTCTGTGGTAATTTGTTACAGCAGCAATAGAAAACATATACTTTATAATAATTTTTATTAGAATAATGTTTTGTTGAAACCATCTAATTCTAATCTGAGAATAATAATCATTTTGAACATTAACAGTTTCTGAGTATTCTATGTAGGAACTCTTTGTGATGAAACACCCCCCTACACACACAAAAAAAATGATTCCAGTTGACTGCTTTTTCTGAGGGTTCAAGAAAATCTTTACATCTTTACAGTCTTGCTGAGCCAAGTAATGATAAGCACGCTTGCTCTCTGGAAGTTTTGAGCAAGTCACTTGGAAATTACTAGGAACTTAACTTAAGAATAGACCCTTTAATAAGATAATTCTCTTCTACAAAAAAAAAAAAAGATAATTCTCTTCATTGTCTAGGGAAAAGGGTTTGCCACCTCATAAAGAATTATTTATAATCCTCTAATTGGTAAAACTAGAATCTCTTTGAAGTTTCAAAATGCTGATATTTTAGAAATGTACATACTTTAAGCATGATGAAATCTATTTTATCTGTAATTAGTCTCACTTAGTATGTTATAAGGAACTGTATGTTAGTAGATTTTTGTAAAGCCTTACTAATTTAGAATATTTGAAGAGACATTTGCTTTTTAAATTCATAAAGTTCAAGATAGCATACCAGTGCTAACATGTACATGCCAAGATAGGCAGATGAAAGCACTGTCTCATCTACTTCCACTTTGAGCTCAGTGATCATGGATTTGGAATGTGTTCTTTGGATTAGTGCTATTATAAATCAATGTGACAACAGGGAAATAATTTAAAAATAAATAAGAGAAGGGATCTTGAATGCAGGACAGGGCGTCTCTGAAGATTATCTCAAGGCGTTGATACCTCCTTTTAAGACCACTGCTTCAGAATAATGAAATGAAAAACACATTCACTTCTCTTCAAACTTTCATTCTCAGTACAAAATACACGCAGACACAGGCCATAAATATAGTGCAGTAAGCACGCACTGGGCCATCTGAATGAGTGCAGCATAGTCCTTCTATAATTCTATCCTTGTTATTTACATAGTGTGGTCTCTTGTGTAACTGTTGTTTTGGTTTCTTGGTAAGAAGTCAATTCTAAGTTTTTCTTTTTTAACATTTCTTTCCTGATTTCTTGCAGAATCACTGATGAATGAGAAAAATTTTATGAACCATGAATTAGGTTACACAGTTTCTGTTTTTTTCCTCACATGAAACCAGTAATCTGGAACAATTTTAACTGTTGTTATTATTAGAAGTTTCTTTGATGGTAATACTTTGGCTTATTCATTGTTTTTGATGCGACAGTCCATTTGCAATAAGTAAAAGGTCCAAGCTTAATTCTCTTCCTAATTGTTCTCAACATAAATTGGTGAACTCTGTCTTTATTTGAACTGTTCAGAGTTTTTAAAAGTCACTATTATTTCATTATTCTCATTTTTGGTTCAAGCAAATGAAAAGATCATCAAAGCATTTTTTTCATAATTAAAATGTTCTCAATGAGCTGGTATATTTCCTGGTGAATTTAAAATAAGATAGATATAAAAACATTGAATATAGGGCTGTATCTGCTAACATGAGTAAGCCATTGTCAGTCATGTGCTTAGGAGACCTAGAAAATTATGCAGGTTTTGAATTTTAACTCTTGATGTGAAAGAGATTTAAAAATTTTTCTGCCATTAAAATATAATGAATATATCCCACATTTTTTTTTTTTTGGTACCAGGGATCAAACTCTGGTCCTTGCGCTTGCAAGGCAAGTGACGGAACCACTGAGCTAAATCCCCGGCCCCTATATCCCACATTTTCATAATTATTTCTCAATAGTATTACATTTGCCATTTACATGATTTTCCTCAACATCATCACCAGTTTATGACACTAATTTCACATGACCATACACATAATTTTTAATTTAATTATTATTTATTGAATGAATGAATAGGTGATTTATATTTTTAGAATATTTCAGAATGATCATGTTAGGTAATTGTTATTCATAGTACTATTGATAAAGAAAACATGTTTATTTAACATTTCCAGTTAATAAAAAGCTAAACATTTTGATATTTTTTCCTAAAACAGCCAAGTCTCACATTGTGCTTTTGAGTAGATACAGATGCGGGCAGATATATCATGGCAGAAATGGATATATAAATGATATCTTTCAACTAATAAAATTTCTGAGAACTAAACTGTTAGCTCTTTAATATAATAGCAATGTCATGATGAATTGTGCTGTTAAATTTATTTTGACTATGTATTGTTACTTTTCTTTATTATTAAAATCTATTAAAATTTTGGTCAGTATTCTAAAAAAATGAAGATAAAACATTTGGGATAAGATGAGGATCATCTTAGTGGTACATTGAAAATATACATTGTAGCACTAAGTGGGAGAGAAAGTGTGCAGAAGAATAGCTCCAGTTAAAAAAGGTTCTTCTAAAGTAGAGCAGTGCTGCAGCAGAGGACATTATTAGACAAGCTGGTGATGATAGAGACACATCTTAGTGTGTTAATTGTCATTATACAGCTACCAAGTAGGATTATCCCAAGGGTACACAGGCTATATTGTTGAGAAACTAATTCTGCAGTCTACAATGAAGAACACAAATGGCACATCATCTTTAAAACTTTTAATTTTTGAAAAAAACAAACTCAAAAATTTGTCTTTTATACAGAGCATCTTTTCCATATTTCCATTTTCCACTGAAAACATGAAGGAGATTGAAATTTATGTTCATCTGAAAGCTCCTAAAGAGTTTTGTCTTTTAGAGTGGTTTTATATCTTCCAAATACCTAGAGCTGTTTGTTATTTCAAAGTCAAGCAATAAGGGGTATCCATTCTTCTCAGAGTTTCTTACCTATATGCTGTACTTGACACTTTAAGATGAAGTCATTTTTGGATTATCAGAATTAAAACTTTTAATTTTATAGTCAAATAATTAGACATGTCTTGTTAGATTTTTCTTTACCCATATCCCACCAAATTTTTATTTAATTGTATAATGAAGGTCATAGAAGTAAATGGAGAAAAGGCAGGAGAAAAGTGTTGGTAAAAGAGAAAGCTGACAAATACCAGTTCCTCATGGTAGGAAATGAAAGAAGAAAGAAGTGAGGATGAGTGTACCATGGAATATGTATGTATGTATGTATGTATGTATTTATTTATTTTTATTTGATATCAGGAATAGAACTCAGGGCCTCAAATTTGCCAGGCAGGTGCTACACTACTGCGCTACATCCCCAGCCCTCATAGAACATTTTTAAAATTAATTTTATTGGTACATTTTAGGTATACAATATAATGGCATTCATCATTGGAAATTTGCACCTTTTCATAATCTCTCTTGGTTCTTTTTTTTTCCCCATTCCCCTGCCCTGCCTTTAACCCATCCATCCCTCCTTATTTACAAAGACTTTGCTTCTGTTTTTTAATTTTCTCATATTAATTCCATTCCCTTCTTTCCTTTCCTCTATGCCTCCCACTTCCCCTTCCCCATTGCCCCTTTTCCTCCTATTTCACATTATCATATCTTTTAGTCCATATTTACACTTTCAGTTTCTCACACTAGAGAAATTACATTTATTGATTTGCATATTTTGAACCATCCCTGCATCACTGGGATGAATCCCACTTGGTCAGGGTGTAGGATCTTCTTGATGATCTTCTGCATTCTATTTGCCAGTATCTTAATAAGGTTTTTTACATCTATGTTCATTAGTGAGATTGGCCTATAGTTCTCCTTTTTTCTGTTGGGTGTTTCTCTGCTTTGGGGATGAAGGTGATGGTTGCTTCCAGGAATGAATTTGGGAGTATTGCCTCCCTTTCAATTTCATTGAAGAGTTTAAACAGTAGTGGCAGTAGTTCCTCTCTAAATGTCTTACAGAATTCAGCAGTGAACCCATCAGGACCAGGGCTTTTCTTAGTTGATAAGTTTTTAATTTTGTCTTCAATTTCATTGATTGGTATTGAGTTGCTTAGAAGTTTTAGGTCTTCTTCGTTCAACTTTGGTAATTCATACGTATCTAGGAATCTTTCCAATTCTTCTGTGTTTTCTATCTTATTGACGTACAGATTCTCAAAGTAGGTATAGATGATCCTCTGGATTTCTGCTGGGTCTGTTGTAATTTCATCCTTTTCATTCCTAATTGCATGAATTTGGGCCTTTTCTTTCCTTTTTTTGATAAGGTTGACTAAGGGTTTGTCAATTTTGTTGATTCTTTCAAAGAGCCAACTCTTGGCTTCATTGATTTTTTGATATCGTTCTCTTAGACTCCATTGCATTTATTTCTGCTCTGATCTTTATAATTTCCTTCCTTGTATGAGCTTTGGTTTGTCCTGCTATTCTTTTTCTAGAAGCTTGAGGTTCAGCATCAGGTTGTTTAATTGGGCTTACTCTGTTTTCCTAATACTAGTGTTCACTGCTATGAATTTCACTCTTAAGACTGCTTTTATTGTGTCCCATAGATTCTGATATGTTGTATTGTCATTGTCATTTGATTGTAGGAATTGTCTGATTTCTTTAATTTCCTCTGTGACCCATTGGTTATTCAGAAGTGTGCTGTTCAATTTCCATGTGTTTATGAAATTCTTGCAGTTTCTTTTGCTATGGATCTCCAATTTCATCCCATTATGGTCTGTAAATACACAGGGGATAAGTTCAATTCCTTTGCACTTACTTAAACATGTTCTGTGAGCAAGTATGTGGTCTATTTTGGAGAATGACCCATGTGCGGCTGAAAAGAATTGTGTATTCTGATTTTGTGCAACACTCTGTAAACGTCTGTTAAGTTCATTTGTTCAAGAGTTTGATTGAGTTCTACTATTTCATTGTTTATTTTCTGTCTAGTTGATCTATCTGTGACAGTCGGGTATTGAGGTCCCCCACTACTATTGTATTAGTGTTTAGTTTATTTTTCATGTCTGTTAGTATTTCTTTTATATAGTTGGGCACACTAGTGTTTGGTGCATAGATATTTATGATTGTCATCTCTTCCTCTTGGACTGTTCCCTTTACAAGGATGTAGTGTCCCTCTTAATCAGTGTTGCTTTGAAATCCACTTGATCTGCAAAGAGGATAGCTACTCCTGCTTTTTTGGGGGTTCCTGTTGCATGGAGTATTGTTTTCCACCCTTTAACTTTCAGTCTATGAGTTTCTTTTTGAATTAAGTGTGTTTCTTGTATGCAGCATATTGTTGGATCTTGCTTCTCGACCCAATCTGCCAGTCTATTTATTTTGATTGGTGAATTGAGACCGTTAACTTTGATGGTTATAACTGATACGTATTGACTTATAATTGTCATGACTTTTCCTTTTGGTTCGATTCTCCCCCTTTGCGTTTGATTTCTTGTCATGCCTGGATGGATTCATTCTTCTGGGCTTCCTGTGGTTGTCATCCTCATTGTCTTTTCCTAGGATATTGTCTAAAATTTTTTGGCATGCTGGTTTGGTATTCATGAAATTCCTAAGGTGCTCTTTGTCATGAAAGTATCTTATTTTTCCATTAATTTTGAAAGACAGTTTTTCAGGGTATATCAATCTGGGATAGAGGCTGTTTTCCTTTAGGGCTTGAAATATATCACTCCAAACTCCTGTTGCCTTGAGGGTTTGCATTGAGAAGTCTGCTGTGATTCTGATGGGCTTTCCTTTGCATGTGATTTTATTTCTTTTCTCTAACTGCTTATGGGATTTTGTTCTTCTGCTGGGTTTCTGGAATCTTAACAATTATATACCTATGTGTAGATTCTTTTTTTGATCAAGGCTAGTGGGAGTCCTATATGCCTCACTTATTTGTATGTCAAGTTCTTTTCCCCTGTTTGGGAAGTTTTCTGCCATCACTTCTGTGAACAGTTTTTTTTATGTCATTTACACTCTCTCCTGTTTCTTCATTGACTCTGATCAGTCCTATGTTATTCTTGTTTGCATCATCTAGCAGCTGCTGGATTGATTTCTTGTAGTCCCTTACTATTTTATGGAAATTTTTATTGTCCTGCTCCCTAATTGCAATGTTTTCTTCATTATCTGAAATTCAATCCTCACATTGGCTCATTCTACTCTGTAAACTTTCAAGGAGTTTTTAATCTCCTGGAAATCTGTTTGTATCTGTTTTATGGATTCCATTTGTTTCCTATGTTGGGATTCCATCATGTTCCTGAGCTCCTCTATTTTTTTTATCTGTGTCCTCTCTAGATTTATTAATCATGTCTTGCCCTATGGGCACAATCTCTACTGTTATCTGAGAAATTATTTCTGATTTCATTTTTTCTAGATCCTCTTTTGTTGCCAGTTCAGGGAGTCTAGGTGGTTGATATTAGATTGTTCCATCTCGTTTCCCTTTAGGATTGCTTTAGGTGACCTGGAAATCTGGTTTTGAGATTTGTTTACATGTTTTTTCATTTCAACAGGGCGAGTGTGCTGCTAGCTCTGGCGCAGCTCACCGCCTTAGCGCTGGCGGTGGCTCTCCTCCTTGCGCTGGGGGCGGTGGTACTCCTCATAGAATATATACAACAATGACAACAAGTCAAAAAGGGAAAAAAATAGGCAGTTATCCACCCTTCTTTATTGCATTGAGTACTTTTAAATGAATCAAAGGCAAAGAAATCTGTCTCTCTGAATAACAAGAAAAAGAAGAACAGTAGCTAACAAATAGTGTTTATTATCCACCAGATACTCTTCAGGGTATTTGAAATATATCAACTAATTTAATTCTTATACTAATCTTCATATTATTGTCACTGCTTTCAATAATGGTGTAATGAAAAAACTAGATAGCCTGTCCAGGGTCACAGAACTTGTAAGAGTCTCCTTTTAATTACAAGTTCTCACTAAGGCCACCTGGTTACAGATCTTACTATGCTATTGTGCCTTGCATGTTTCAGATTAATAGTATAGGAAATACATATTTTGAACAGAATATCATTCCATGGTCACATTAAGATCCCATAACATTATTCAAGTAGAAACAAAATTATTATGGTATCTCATACAAAGTAAGTAGTATATATTTTGTCTAGCAGTTCAAATTACTTTTGGTGATTCAGACTTCATGTAATCAGTTGGTCTCTAGGATCTAATTTACAAATTGGTTCTCTCAGTTGTGTCAAACCTATGGTACATGTGTTATTGTGTTTTTCTTTGAAGACATAAGATGTTAATGTAGCATTTTTTCTAAACTAAAATCTCAGTATTCAGGTTTAAGTGTACTGTTGGCACTTTGCAATAAATAAGTGGGTTTTGGTTGCAATTTGGTACTTAGTCTCTAAAAGGTTCGCCATCACTGTACTGCTTGTTGGAAGTCACTGGTTAAAGATGCTTTCTCATCATTTTAATGCATTCAAAATCTTTGCATTTTGTTATAATTAATTTATAGATATTTTATTAGACATATTTGTGATTTCAGTATCTTTTGATTTCCTTCTGTCAAATACATGTCTCTGTATATTTTGTTTGCTTTTCCTGGAACATTTCATCTAAACTTCCTCTTATATGCCTTTCCTAAGCAGATATTATTTCTTAAACAGATAATTTGTATTATGAATTCAACTACTAGTCAATTAGCCCATATAAATTGAAAAATATAAAGCAAGAAAGTATTCTATGGTAGTTAAGTTTATGAAATAGGTGAGAATCTCCTTCATAACCCAACTTAGAATTTTTAAAAAAATTAGAGTAAGTTTCCTCACATGTTGGTATTCAATTGTTTCTGACAGTTATATATCTGAGCTTTCTATTTCAAAAATGAGACGAGACCTTGAGCAGGAATTAAGCTGGGAATCCTGGGAGCTATGGATCAGAATGGTGGGTAGGAATGGAAGGATGGTAAGACATGAGGAAGAGGCTGGTGCAACCTCAGATCAGCAAACAGCAAGAGGAATTAGGCCAGAAATATTGACCAAAAGGACTGTGTAACTGATGCATGGGAACAAAGGGGACGTATAAGGAGATGGGGATACCTAGGTTGGTGTCAGTTTAAATAAGGCCATCTCTTTTTCAAACACACTTTAAAAAGACTCTAGCCAGGTGTGGTGGTTGTAATCCTAGCACCCTGAGAGGCTGAGGCAGGAATATCATGAGTTCAAGCCTAGCCTGGATAACTTAGTGAGTCCCTGTCTCAAAATTTTAAAAAGGGAGAGGAGAGGGGTGTGCTGCAAGTGTAATTTAGTGCAAAGGCGCTAATTCAACCCCCAATACTGGAAAAAAATCTTTATGGAATTGTCTGTATCTTTGTGTCACCAGCTAGATGTGGCCTGAATTTGGCAATAACCTGTGTCCTCATCATTTTGTGTTAAGAGAGGAATGATTTTGTATCATTCAAGGGAGATAGACTTGGAAGATCTATGAGAACGTGTAGCATTTTTATTGTATTTTGTGATTACAGTTGGTGATGTTGCTTATCTTATTTCTTGTAAAACTCTCAGGGAAGCCTTCCAAAGTTTACTGCTCCTGGGGCCCTCCACAATCAAATACGCTTCTTCAGCAGTAATTTTAGTATCTATTATTGGTGCTTGATCCTCTGGCAACTCAGCAGCCTTGCTGCTTTGACATCACTTGTGGTTTGAAGACCATCATGCAGTGCTGTCTAGCGCTCCTGATAATAGTTTCTAAATGCTTAGCTGATTTATTCTAACTGGAATTGTCCTGTCTCTTCCTAGCAATTGAATTTGGCAAATTAATTTTCTAACTTTTTTTTTTTGCCCTGTGCACAGTACTCATTGTGAGGTCATTGATGTCACCCAAGTGTGGCTTCACCTTAACAGAAAATGTTTGGTCTGCAATTGTATATGTATACTGCTTTTGGAAGATATACACATTGTCTTTTTAGATGAAACAAAGGCAAATTAAAGCATTTCTTTTTCAAGTACACTTAATGAACCCACAAAACAAAAAAGGGATATCTGTGTTCCTTTTTTTCAGTTACGTGCTTGGCTTCTTGGACTTCATTTTCTTCGTAGTGAAACTCCTATGCCTGCAGCATGAAACAATCATGCTGGAATTCAGCCTCATGGTTAGGCTTTCAGAGCTGATTCCAAGATGTTAGGTCTAAAGACTTAGATAGGGGCTGCCTATTCTGACATGAGTCTTCTCCATTCACTGTGCCTTGGAATTTTTATATCATAGAGACCTTTCATCAAAACATGAAGTGAAGCAGAATGTCAGTGAAAAGAGACTCTGAGAGCACAAAAGTGGTCCCCAAGCCAAATGCCAAAGTATCTCTAGCCCCCTTCTCTGAGATGCCTTATCCCATCTTCAGAGTGGGCTTAATATCCCCAGTCTCTCCCAGTCCCCCTGTACCTCATGCCCCCTCCCTCACTGAAGAGAAACTAGCCTCTGAGGCTTCCTCCTAGGTAAGGAATCTTCAAACAAACCTTGTTTGTACCCTACATTGATTTGAAGCACAACAAGTGTATTTCTTTTTGCCTCAAGGGTCGATTTGACCCATACCTTTACTTGACAAGAATATAGAGATTGAAATTTTATTTTTTATTTTTTTGTATTAATAACAAATTTATTTATACAGTAGTCCTGAATAGGTATAAGAACTTCTTGTTTTTAAAAGAAAACATTTAATAAACTATATCATAACCCCAAAAGTATGCTGGAAAAATATAAACGGTTAGAGGGGAAAAAGAGCTTCAGTTTAGTGCCACTTTTTGGTATGTCCTGAGTCACCATTCTTTCCTGTTTCTAAGATTATGATTTTATTGTAATTGGTTTAGTTTTAAGATGGTAACATATTAACAAATTATTATTGATATAGGCTTTTCAATTTGTCCAAAATTATGCATTGTAAGTGGAATGAAGCAGCATTTCCAGTTGACAAATGAATCTATGGGTAATGAGGTATTTCTTAAATAAAGCTTGTGACAATTAAACCAACAAATGGTGGCAATGAGAAAACTATGGACAAAGTACAACCAGGGAATGTTCAACTCGATATATGCAGGAATCTGTACTTTAAGTAAAAGAATGAATACCTGAAGCAGTACAAATGGTAACCAGGTACCAAGAAAACAGACAATGAGCTTGGGCAAGAGTATTCTTTTAGAGTTTACAATGTAACTAGGGAGGGATGAAGAAGGAACATACAAGATAGGCTCATTCATACAGAAAGTTATTTGAATAGCCTGTACCAAGGTAATAACTTCTGACCAAGAGGTTATAAAAGCCATAAATAAAATTATCATCATGGAAAGTGACAGGCAGTAACTCTGAACGCTGACATAGACAGGACATTTGTAAGAAATATTCTGTGCCTTCAGGCTTTGGTAGATACCTGGTTCTCCCAAAACATAAGCAAGGACTGAAATCCAAATCAAAATTACTGCAAAGAAATAAAATGCCTTCTGACATTTAGATGATAGCTTGATGAGTTTAGAGAAATTCAGACAATAATCTATACAAGACATTAAGAAGACTGGATAATGCAAAAAGCCATAAGTAAAGGAAATAATTTGCGCAAAGAGACAGATATGGTATTTAGTAAACCTAATACCTAAAAGTACAAAATCCCTGAAATAGGATATAATGGAAATGTTTACCAAAAATAAAAAATCAACAAATGCTAATGAAACACAAAAACATTCCATAAAATTTTGATAGCTGTTTTATCTTCTCATTCCTAGTGTGAGGATATTTAGTAGTATTTTCCCAAATACGATCAAGAACAACAGAAAAGTAGCATCTAGAGGCTGATTCGTTTGATGTAACTGGTTCTGAAAAGAGCAGCTATCTGAAGAAAAAGATGTCATATTTTTAAATTTCAAGAACACCTGCTGGAAAATACATGATAAAACACTGCTTCACTTTATTTTCTGTTCACAAACTGTAGTTGAACTTAGCCTTATCTGAAAAAGTTCCATCACAGGTTCGTGGTACAAGGACACAGAAGCATAGCTGCCAATCTAACAACTGCCAAGTGGTGTGTTGCTTGGAGGAGGCCTAGATGGAGTGACCAGATGAGTCTCTCCAGTTTTCCTAACCAGTGATCCTATTTTATTTTTATTTTGCTGCCTTCAATTATGTCACTGTTGGTTCCTTGCATTTCATTTTGCTATGCCAAAATGCTGTGTGAGCTATCCTTTGCTGGTTTGGGTTATCTCTGGAAGTTGAGTTGCTGGCGCTCCTCGCGGGGCTCCGGGCTGCGCCTTCCTCTCCGCACCTTCCTCCAGAGTCGGCCAGCGGAAACCACGAGCTCCGGCTCGCACCCGGCATGGCGTCCGTCAGGCACAGGGACCCTACCCCGCCAGCCGCAAGGTCACCGGCCGAGATTGAAATTTTAAAGCTCAAGGAGGAGCTGTTGTTAGAATGAATTGTATTCTTTTTTTTTTTTTTGTATTAATTCTTTTATTGGTACATTGTAGGTATACAACACAGTTACATTTCTCATTGGGAATTGTACCTTTATATAATGCATCTTGGTTCTTATTTTTTCCCCATTCCTAGCCCTCCCTTCACGCCCTCCACCCTTCCCTATTTACAAAGACTTTATTTCCATTTTTTCCATTTCTCATCATTTTTTCCTTTCCCTTCTTTCCTTTCCCCTGCCCCTCCCACTACCCCTACCCCTTTGGACCTTTTCTTCCTATTTTACATTATCGATTATTCATTCTAATCATTGGTACATTTTAGGTATACAATATAATGACATTCATCATTGGAAATTTGCACCTTTACATAGTCTCTCTTGGTTCTTATTTTTCACCTTTGCCCAGCCCTCCCTTCAACCCCTCCAGACCTCCCTATTTACAAAGATTTTGTTCCTAGTTTTCCATTTTCTCATATTAATCCCATTCCCTTCTATCCTTTCCCTTAGCCCTCCCACTTCCTTCCCCTTTGCCCCTTTTCTTCCTATTTCATATTACCTATTATACATTTAGTCCTTATTTATACTTTCAGTTTCTCACACCAGAGAAACTATTCGGTATTTACACATCTGTGTCCTATTTATTTCACTTAAGAGTATCACCTCGATGTGCATCCACTTAGCTATAAATGTCTCTAAAATCTTCACCTGCTCTTCCTCAGACAAAGGTCTACTATCTCGAATCTATAAAGAACTTAAAAAGATCAGACCTCCCAAATTTAAAGACCCAATCCAAAAATGGGCATCTGAAATGAACAGACATTTCTCAGACAAAGAAGTAGAAATAGCAAATAAATACATGAAAAAATGTTCAAAATCACTGGTCATTCAAGAGATGCAAATGAAAACAACGCTGAGATTACACTTCACTCCAGAAAGAATGGCTGCTATCATGAAATCAACCAATAACAAATGCTGGCGGTCTGTGGGGAAAGAGGAACCCTGCTCCACTGCTGGTGGGAGTGTAGACTGGTGCAAACACTGTGGAAATCAGTATGGAGATACCTCAAAGAACTAGGACTGGAAATCCCATTTGACCCCGCTATTCCACTGCTGGGGATCTTCCCCAAAGAATTAAAAGAATCATACCACAGTGATATATGTGCACCCATGTTCATAGCAGCGCAGTTTGTAATAGCTAAAACTTGGAAACAGCCCAAATGCCCATCAACTGGAGACTGGATAAAGAAAATGTGGTTTTTTTTATAAAATGGGGTACTACTCAGCCATAGAATCAATTGTATTCTTAAACTAAAGATGATTGGAATAATTTTCCTTCAGAAACCTAATCTCCTCACCCTGATTTCTAATAATGTATTCTCCAAACTAATTACCGGAACAGTCTAGAAAGGTTTTTTTTTAGTACTGAGGATCAAACTTGGGTCCTTGCTCTTGAGAGCCAGGCGGTGGAACCACTGAGCTAAATCCCCGGCCCTTAGTCTAGCAAGTTTTATGTGATTCTTATTTTGTTAATACTTGTTGAAGGCCAAAGGTGTTGAATGTGTCAGACACTTTAGGTCATTTGCATGGCATATTGTGTATTAATAAAAAAGGATATGTAGTAATTGAAGGGTATGTTTCATCCTGTTTCAGTGTTTTAATTTCAGCTCAGGGCCAAGTATCTGTTTCCATTGAGAAAAGCCAGAATCCGCCAAAATCAACATGAGATAAATGAATTGCATGACAATGAAAAATTCAGACGTGTACACAGACACATTGTTCCTTTCTATTGTTGTCTAAGTAGTGATGTTTTTACAAAAGTACTGAACTTTTAATTGGAACTTGGAAAACTTTTGGTTAGAGAATTCACTTTATGTGTTTCTTTATATTGCATTCTGAAACTGCACACAAAGTTTAAATATTTTCTCTCCATTCAGTAGGAATGAGCAGGCTACAGTTTCCACAGCCAACAGCCTGATCATTTATGAGAATTGGTAGAAATTGGCATTTTAAAATTAAAATATATTTTAGAACTTGAGTTTCAAGCTGCTTAAGAAAAACACATTTTTTCATTTTCTCATATGAAAAAATGGAAACAAAATCTTTGTAAATAGGGAGGAGTGGAGTGGTCAAAGGAAGGGCAGGGGAGTGGGAAAAAAAATAAGAACCCAGGTAGATTATGTAAAGGTACAAATTTCCAATGATGAATGTCATTGTATTATATACCTAAAATGTACCAATAAAATTAATAAAAAAGAAAAGAAAAACACTACCTAGAAAAACAAAACAAAAAAAGAAAAGGAAAACAATTTTTTTTTGATCAGTAAAGTAGAAACCTAGAATGACCATATTATGTAAGAATGTGACTACATCACCATGTCATCATGGTGAAATAGAAACTTGGAGTTTTCAAACCTCAGTTTCTTACCTGAGTAGCAAATTATTCTTTTTAGCCAAGTGCTATACACATGATTAATCTAAATTTGTTATGTGAAGAAAATCTGAATAAACTTAGTTTTTAAATCATTTATACCTAACTTATCAAAATATGTTGTTTTGAGAACATTCCTTTGGAAATTTTCACTTATTCCACAATTCTCAAAATGTGATTTTTGAAATTTCTTAGAATAAATAAAAATGAATTTTCAATCACTTGGAAAAATTCTTCAGATTGCTATTGTATTCACATATTCTTTGAGATACACACCCATTTCACTTGTCATGGTCTGACAAGTTTCCATTTTTTCCATTTCTCATCATTTTTCCTTTCCCTTCTTTCCTTTCCCCTGCCCCTCCCACTACCCCTACCCCTTTGGACCTTTTCTTCCTATTTTACATTATCAATTATTCATTCTAATCATTGGTACATTTTAGGTATACAATATAATGACATTCATCATTGGAAATTTGCACCTTTACATAATCTCTCTCGGTTCTTATTTTTCACCCTTACCCAGCCCTCCCTTCAACCCCTCCAGTCCTTCCTGCTTACAAAGATTTTTTTCCTATTTTTCCATTTTCTCATATTAATTCCATTCCCTTCTTTGCTTTCTCCTACCCCCCCCCACCTCCTTCCCCTTTGCCCCTTTTCTTCCTATTTCACATTACCTGTCATACATTTTAGTCCCCATTTACACTTTCAGTTTCTCACACCCGAGAAACTATTCAGTATTTATACATGTGTGTCCTATTTATTTCACTTAAGAGTATTGCCTCAATGTGCATCCACTTAACTATAAATGTCTCCAATTTCTCATTGACATTTCTCAGATAAAGAAGTAAGAGCAGCAAATACATATATGAAAAAATGTTCAACATCACTGGTCATTTGAGAGATGCAGATAAAAACAACACTGAGATTTCACCTCACCCCAGAAAGAATGGCTGCTATCAAGAAATCAACCAATAACAAATGTTGGTGGGGGTGTGGAGAGAAAGAAACCCTTCTCCACTGTTGGTGGGAATGCAGACTGGTGCAACCACTGTGGATATCAATATGGAGATACCTCAAAGAACTAGGACTAGAGGTCACATTTGACCCAGCTATTCCCCTGCTGGGTCTCTCCCCCAAAGAATTAACACAATCATACCACAGCAATATATGTGCATCCATGTTTATAGCGGCACAGTTTGTAATAGCTAAAGCTTGGAAACAGCCCAAATGCCCATCAACTGGAAACTGGATAAAGAAGATGTGGGTTTTTTTTTTTTATAAAATGTAGTACTACTCAGCCATAAAGAATGAGAAGCTAGAGACATTTATAGCTAAATGGATGCATATTGAGCCCATACTGTTAAGTGAAATAAATAGGACACACCTTTGTAAATACTGAATAGTTTCTCTAGTGTGAGAAACTGAAAGTGTAAATAAAGATTAAAATGAATAATTGATACTTTGAAATAGAAAAAGGTCCAAAGGTGTAGGGGTGGTGGGAAGGGAAGGGGGAAGGGAAGAAGGGAAAGGAAAAATTATGAGAAAAGAAAAAAATGGAAATGAAACCTATGTAAATAGGGAAGGGTGGAGGGGGTGAAGGGCGCACAGGTAATGGGGAAAAAAATACGAACTAAGATACATCATGTACAGGTACAAGCACCCCATGATAAATGTAAATGTATTGTATACCTAAAATGTACCAATAAAAATTTTTTTAAAAAAGAAAAAAAAGAATTTATCTAAGGTCAGTGAAAACCCATTGAAAAATTTTAGACATGGCCTACTGTGTTGTCTTACACCCATGTTTATAGCAGCACAATTTGTAATAGCTAAACGTTGGAAACTTCCTAGATGCCTATCAACTGATGAATGAATGAAGAAGGCGCAGTTTTTAAATACAATTGAGTACTACTCTGCCATAAAGAAGGGTAAACTTGAGACATTTCTAGATAAATGCATGTACCTTGAGGCCATACCCTTCAATAAAATAAATCAGACACACATGTTTAAATATCACATTGCTTCTTTGGTGAGAGAAACTGAAAGACTGATTAAGGACCAAAATATATAATAGATATTGTGAAATAAGAAGAAAATGTACAAATGGGAAGGGGAACAAGGCAAGGGGAGGGGGTAGGGAAGGAAGGGAAAAGAAAAAAGGATAGAATGAAAAAACGGAAGCAAAGCTTTTGTAATTAAGGGGGGAAGAAGATTTGAAAGCAGAGGAAGGGATTGGGGAAAAAAGAATCGAGATGTATCATGTACACATACAAATTCCCTATGATGAGTATTATCATTATGCTTATCTAAAATGTACCAATAAAATTAATAAAAAAGAAAAAAGAAAAAAAATTCAAATACTTGTTGTGAAAATATAACTTTTATATTTGGAGTTCATTATTCTAATTTATTTTATCTTATTACTTTGTGACATTAAATTGATAGCACAATATCTTGCCTATAGATGGTAGTTAAAATGTATTGATGGAATGAATAAATGTAAATACTGAATGAATAAATGTAAGTATATAAATGAATCTAAATAGATCAGAAGCAACATTTTTGATATATTACAACTCTTGATAGTTATTTAAAAGTAATGCAGATTCACTTTTGTAAATCTTATTCTGAATCATATAACTTTTGAGTATGTTATATTGATTCTAAAATTACGAGTCTGACATCAGAAAGTATTAGATGTCTCCATGTTAAAAAGCAAGTTAGATACTGTACTTCCAGGTGTTGCACTAGCTGCTTAGGATAATGTGTTGGAAAAACAGGTAGCATCCTTGCTACATGGAAATTATACTCCAGTGAATGTTGGGGCTCCACAGAGAATACACCATACTAGTAGTTACTCTAGCAGTTCTCATTCTGAATGTCTGGGTTCTATTCTTTATTTTAAATTGTGATGAATTGTATTCTTCATATCAAAATTCCTCCCAGTTCAGAGTTTATCTTGTGATTTTCTGAATTATTCATTGTCATCTTAATTGGTATAGTGCCGTGTCCCAAATTAGTATTTTTGATATGTGATGCTATATGTGAGTACTATATGTGAAATGTTTTGTAAGCTGTAAAATCTTTAAACTCTAAGGTCATATTGTTATTCAGCAAGAAGACACTTGAGCTGTATATAGCTGAAGTGCAATATGTACTT
Source organism: Heterocephalus glaber (assembly GCF_053883595.1). NCBI lineage: Eukaryota > Metazoa > Chordata > Mammalia > Rodentia > Bathyergidae > Heterocephalus > Heterocephalus glaber. Next base: position 37,837,774 of record NW_028258320.1, on the reverse strand, counting down.
GCATAGGTATGCAGATAATAAGAAAATAGCTAATATGAAAGCCTTTTATCTTCCCTCTCGAAAAATTGGAGATATTTTTGCCTAAATTAGCTGGTTGATTTATCATCTGTTCATCTCACTTACTCTTTATAGAAACAGTTCTAGATCCCTTGAAACTACAGTTTATGTTCACTGTGGCTTAGAGCTTACATTTTCTGGCGGGTAGAGAATGTGTCACCCCATTAAAGAGAGACTTTCAGTATTGTTTATGGAAGTAAAGAATAAAATGAAGTCATAAATCTGGAAGACACCCTATTTGACCACCTTCTTTTGGAGAAAAGTAGGTTCAGATAATTAAGTGGGCCAGTTAACTTTTTCCTTAACCGTTTTATACTAAGGATATATTATAATTTCCTTCTCTAGCAAAAGTCAGCAATCACATACATTTTCTGAAATGGGTCCCTTAGTGTAAAAACTGGGACAAAAGAAATGACAAAGTCTAAAATCATTCCCTAAGTCTTAATTTTTCCTTTTAGTTTGCTTTTATTTTAAATGCCTTTATCTATAGTTAAGCCTTCAACTGCAACTGCACATGCCTACAAAGAAAGGAAAAATAAAATTAGAATTCACTAGAAACAAGGAAGTACTTTATTATTTCTTTAAAACTCATTTACACTTTTCTGGAAACATCTCTGAAGGCAGGCATTGCAAGATATTTTGAGGAGAGATGTGATAGAACACATAAGTTACAGAAGTATCTTTTTTAAGGGTTAATGAAGTCATGTTGTTGTATTTTTTTGAGTCTTAGAATATTTGTGGATTTTGATTTTGATGACAAATTGCATCGGTTTCTAGTCAACTGTTTTAAATAAAGTTCTTTCTTAGCATATGCATTTCAAGATCAGTAAACTTCTGGGCCATGAGTCAATCTTCCCCTTTATGCATGCTGTACACTTTCATATATTTGTGAGGATCACAGGTTAATTTCCAAAGATAGATTTCTTCCAGTCAGAATCACATCTGAATACATAAAAACCTCATCTCATCCTCCACATCTAAGGCTTATTTAGAATTTGTATGTAAATTCTTAATGTCCATATAATTTTGCTATATTAACCATTCCTGAACATGAGTTGTATTTTTCCACTGCTAAAACTCTCAAGTTATTTGTCAAGTACAAAATGGTTGTCAGTGATATTATTCTTTGTTTCTCCTACAAAATTATTACCAACACCATCATTTTCCCTGCTTTTAAAAAAAACCTTTTTTATTGAATTGTAGCATTCAAATATAAAAATTAACATGCAATAAGTAAACATCTTGATGAATTTTTACCAAGATAGTGCATATTGGCAATATGGGTTATCCATATAACCAGCACTTGGATCGAAAAATAGAACACATTATACCCGAGAAGCCTCCTTTGTACTACTGCCTAGTCACTAACTATTCCATGCTTCCACCCTGAGTAGTCATTGCCCTGACTTGTAACATCATAGATTAGTTTGTGCCTATTTTTTAAAATTAATTTTATTGGTACATTTTATTGGTACACTTTAGGTATACAGTTCATTTACATTTATCATTGGGTGTTTGTACCTGTACGTGATATATCTTGGCTCTTATTTTTTTCCCCATTACCTGTGTGCCCTTCACCCCCTCCACCCTTCCCTATTTACATAGATTTCATTTCCTTTTTTTTTCTTTTCTCATAGTTTTTCTTTTCTCTCTTTTCCTTTCCCCTTCCCCTCCCTTCACTCCTTCGTCTTTGGACCTTTTTTCCTATTTCAAATTATCAATTATTCATTTTAATCATTTTAACTCTTGTTTACACTATCAGTTTCTCACACTAGTAAAACTATTCGGTATTTACAAAGGTGTGTCCTATTTATTTCACTTAAGAGTATGGCCTCAATATGCATCCATTTAGCTATAAATGACTAGTTTTTTGTTCTTTATGGCTGATTAGTACTCCATTTTATAAAAAAGCCACATTTTCTTTATCCAGTTTCCAGTAAGTTTGTGCCTATTTTTGTGTTGCATTTAAATGGAATCAAACAGTATGTGCTCTTATATATTTAGTTTCTTTCACTTAGCATTATTTATGAAATTCACCTCATTGTTACATGTAATTGGAAGTTATTCTTATTGTTGTACAGTATTACATTGTGCATTTGTAGTATACTTTATTGCACTGTTGGTAGGTACTAGGGTAGTTTTACAGTTGGTGCTCTTATGAATAGTGCTCTTGTGAATATTCTTGTGTATTTCTTTTGGGTGATCAGTTTGTATGTTTTTGTTGGGTAAATACTTGGGTATAGGAGATCATAAACCTACTTTAATTTTTAGTTTCATTAATGAAATACTTAGACTAATTATGGTACTCCGGGACAGAGGTTCTATGAGAAATAACTGATGTTAAAATGGTATTAGCACAGTTCCTGTCGTCTTTCTGCCCCTTGTTCTCACAACAAATATTCAATCTATCTAAACATCCTATTGGGACTATCTTGAAGAACGAAAAGCAACTCTCAGCTCTTTTACCACTTTTACCTTTTCTCACTTGAACCACTACAGTCTTCCCTTTGCATGTTCCCTCTTGCTGTCTGTCTTAGTCACTTTACCTGGCACCCACAATTTAAAGGAGGAGAGAGTTTTTTTGGGCTTGTGGTTACATTCCATGGTCAGCTGGCTCCAAAGTAGAATAGCATGGTGCAAGGGCTAGGGCATAGGAAAGCTGCCCATGTTGGTGATTAGGAAGCAGAAAGAGAGTAGAAGAGCCAGGGATGGAAGTACCCTCTTCCAGGTTGACCTACCTCTTCTGATTAGGTCCTACCTTCTGATAGCACATTCAACTACAGTGCATCCATGATCCAGGAACCTTCCAAAATCCTTGACTCTGAGCACATGAGAGTTTTGGGGATCAATCCAAACCATAGCACCATCCCCCAATCCACTTGCCCAACATGCCAGAAGGAGTCATTAAAACATAAATAAAATTATATCACTTTAATTTTCCAAGTGCATAAATGACTTCTCATCTTGTAAAGTCCTATCATTTTCTTTATTCTCTAGTGCCTATGTACCTCACCTGTATCATCTCCTACCATTCTTACTCTCTTCTGCTACACTGGCTTCTTTGCTGACTCTGAAATACACCACATACCCTTTTGTCTTAGGGCTCTTTCACTTGTTTGGTCTGTCTGGGATGATTTTTCTTGACATGTCCACATGATCCTAGGACTCCCTCAAATCTCTGCTCAGATGTAACCTCTTCAAAGAAGCTGCCCTTTACTTCTCTGTCCTTCCTTAGCAACTCCTGATCCCCTTCCTCTTACCTCGCCTTGTTTTAAATTCAAAGCACTGGACATTATAATCAGAATTAGTTCATTTGGTGATTATCTGTCTTTCATTAGAATATAGATTTTATGACAATAGGAGCTTTATCCACTTTGTTTAGTACTGTAACCTAGGCTCAAATGAACTCTCAGTAAATACTGATTAAATAAGTGAATGAATGAATGAATGAATGAACGAGAAGCATATTAACGACTTTTTGAAGCAAAGTGAAAAATAATAGATATAAAACACTGGTTCTTAAACTGGGGCCCCTAAACTAGAGATCTAGAGAGGTAGCAATGAGGAAATCACGAGCTATTTTCTGAGTTTCTAAAGATCTAGGAAAAAGCAATCCCATAGTCACAAGGTTTCAAAAGATAACTAAAATGTTAAATTTATAGCTTTAGAAGAAAAGTCATACCAATACATTAACTCTGGTTGATCCATACCGATCAGAAATGTTCTTAGTTATGTAAGCCATACAAAAGTAAACCTACTTTATTAATCTTCTGATAAAGGCCATTCTCTTAAAGACCATCTCTAGTGACCTTCTCATCATGACATTTAAAGTTTTGCTTCATTTTCACCCTCAACTCAGAGAGCCTTCATGAAGCTATTCTTCCCTTGGCTACTCTGATGCTAAACTCTCCTATTCTTCAACTCTGATCACACCTTCTCCCTCTTCTTTGTTAATTATTTTTTCTCCTCTTCTGTCCTTCTAAAATTTGTAAATTGTTTATCCATGTGCCATAATTATGTATTACCACATGTACCTGAAACATACAGAGACAAATCAGATTATACATTTTACATAAATGTAAATGCTGTTATAAATCACAATTAAAAGTTGACAACAAATCCTCTCCTACTATTAAAATTTAGAGGAAGCTTTGGAGAATGATTTTGATAACCAAATTCTTTTGAAAGAATCAAGTAAGTCTTGAGTTGATACTTTTAGTACTAAGTAGAGATGATAGTTGGAAAAAGAAAACAATTTCATTGACCTGATCTTCTTTTAAGGATTACTCAATATTGGTTTTTAGAGATAATAATGATTTTCCTTCTGCCTCTAAAGAGCTGATCTGAAATTTTCTATTCATCCTCTTCTTGTTCAACATAAAGCCATTCAATCTCAGAACAAATACATCCTACACAAGAGTAAAAAAAGTTTATGTCCTTCTACTTGATATTTAGTTATAAGAATATTTCACGTATCATTGGAAAGCCTTAAGAACTTTTACTGTGATGTTGAACTGGGCTTTTTAAGGGTATCTTTGGCAAGGCAGTGCCTTGACTTTGTATGTACTATTATATGAAAATTACTGAATGAATAAAGGAATGAATGAATGAATAAATTAAGCTCAAGAATGGTGAGAAATAAGCAGCTATAATTGAATGACATTGACATCCATGAAATGGCTAGATACAGAGACCGCCTAACCTACATTGCTAACATCAAACCAGGAAAAAAAATGCCTCTTTTTATCTAAACTAAGTGGAATTATAACACTACAATTAAATTGTAATATAATGTGTTTTTCAAATGTTCTGATAAATTCAGTTCACAGTTGAGGTAAGTTTTTAAAAAAATCATTCAAAGGATGGGTTTAGAAACCAGTTTGTACTCTTTTTTCTTTTGAAAGGGTTATGCTTTCGTATTTCTCTGTTGCCTTGCAACGCCTATTAATCTGTAGGGACATTGGTAAAGAAAGGCTAACCCTGATAGATTTCTCTATCCCTCCATGTAATCATGACAGCTGAAATCAGATGCTATTCTCTGGTCCTTACCAATTGAGACACATTGCTTCATCTACTTTCATAAATATTTCTTACATACTGGGTCAGGTTTCTGACCAGTTGCTTTAGGAACATTTATTGAGAACATTTGCTTAGTTCAATTTCCATTAAATAGTACTTTTAAAACCATTTTTCTTTCCCATCAAACTTCTTTTTTAAAGCAAGATCTCATTTTTCTGTTTATTAAGGAGTGAACCAACATGCATTTCTAGAAACTATGTGTTATCTCATTAGCCTTCTTTGATGATCCTGTCTTGGTGGTCTCCTATTTCCTATGAATTACCCATTGACTGATTTATTCATTTGGCATATACTTATTAAGAAGAAGCTTTTTTGAGTTTGACATTATATTCAGTTAAAACCACACCCATGTTTTATGAGAAAATAGCGTATATTCATATTATATATGAAAATAATTTATGAGAAAAATAATATATATTCAGTTATAGAAAGGTTAAAGTATTATTATCATTTATGTAATTATTATAATAAAGAATTTTATATTTAAGAATTATTAAAAGATTTAAAAAGCAAGACTAAAAGAAAGAAGCCATCAGAAGCAATAGTGAGCACAGAAAGATTTGTAAATGTAATTATTGACCACAAACAGCAATATTTTGTATTTTTAGAACTAACATGTTGATCAACAAGATGAGAGTTATATGTACTTATGTTTATTGGGTAATTAACTTTGGAGCCCTAAAACAATTAAATAAAATTACTTCTTCTAAATTGACAGAAGAAATACATGGAATTTAGAAAAAGTCAGTTCAGTAAAAGTAAAGAAATAACAAAGAACAAAAGAAACAGAAAACTCAAAACAAGGTAATAGAAATAAATTCAGTGTATTAGTAATTAATATCTTGTAAACAGGCTAATTTCACCCGTTAGAAACAGGACTCTTGCAGATACATTGTTATGTTCCAGGTACTGTTTTGAGTGCTGTAACCATATTTATTCTTATTTACACAGTTACATTTGTACAACATTATTTAGTGTTGAAACATATTTACTGTTAACAACAACCCCATGAGGAAGGGACAGTTATTACCCCCATTTTTTTCTAGTTTTAAATTTAGTTTTTTAAAAATTGCATATTTCTTTCCTGTGAATTCTTTCTTTTTGTTTGTTTGGGTCTTTTGGTTTTTGGTGTCTGAGATTTTCTTTGCCACTGATTCCCCTTGGTTGTCCATTCATATTTTGAACATACATTGCTAAAATACCAGTTGGAACCTGTGTGTCGGGAGTAGGGTGGGACTTGTAGACTGGCACATTTCACTGTAGGACGACAGTCAGGCAAGGGTCTAACCATTTGGAGGTCCCTCTCGATAGACTACAGTTAACCCACATAGTACCTCTGTATGAATTAGGAAAATTCCCTAGCCATGTAAGTTTACCAGTTGGTGACTTTATGCTTTTTACAAAAAAGTAACCCCTCCCTTCTGCAAAAAGAACCGCCCTGTGAGGCATGACCTGATAAGTGCAGCATGGTGGGGATTTTATCCCTCACTCTCACCCTGTCTCTAGTGAAGATAAAAACCTGAGAAAGTCTGTGAGGGCACTGCTTTGGAGTGTTAGTATCTTTCTGCCTTTGTCTTAAGCAGGTCAGCTTCTCAGAGACTGATCTTTAGTGTCCTCTCTAGGGATAGGAAAGAGTTGAAGTGGACAGGGGCTAAAAGTCTAGCTGCTAGAGTTATGTAAGTCAGGAGAAGCAAGGTGAAGGGGGTAGGAAAAAAAGAATATCTTACTCTTAAGTATATGAACTTTCACTCAATTCAGTTTCACTTAGTCACTTACATCTACATTTCCAACCCTCTGTGATAGTGCATCTTTGGAGACTGAGTTTCTAGGCTTCTGCCATGATGGGGTTGAGAACTCTACATAAGACGGAGGAAGAAAAGTAGAGATCACTAGAATCCAAGTACTCAACTCCCTTCTTTTTTCTTCTCTGTCTCCCATCTCTGCCCTTAGAGATATTTGGTGCCTCCAATTCCTGAATCTTTCTGAAATTCTGCAACTCATTTGGCTTCCCTCTGCTTACCTTCTTCATAAACTTAGAACTTGGCTATCTCTAATGAGTGGCAGTTACTCTTTATCCATCTACTACATAGCTTCCAAAATTCTGTTGCTGTCTTGTCTGCTGTTGTCTCAACACAGAGACCACCATAGGGACAGAGGACAAACAAACTCCTGGGCCCTGAACTTGCTACTCATTAAAAGCATGATTTGTGTTTTATTCCATTGCAGTCAGGTATCTAAAAGCAGTTTTTGCAAGGGGATAGGAACAGTGACTTCATTTGGGCCTAGCTATGCCCAATAGGTAACTAAAAGCAAAAGAAAGCTTAACCTTTACTTTGTATATATCTCCTTTATTACCTTAAAACTTTGGGTTAAATCCATTTTTATCTTTCCATATGGGCATGTTAATCATTTAAAGGAGTGTCTTTTTAAAAGCTGGCAGGAGAATATTGGTTAGTCCTAAATTTACATGTCTCATCTCCCTTCAACACCAAAGACACCATGTGTTAAGGCTTTTATCTAGAATAACTCCTAAAGCCTCATGAGGTCATAGGTGGGGCTTTTTGGAGGTGGCTGGATCTAGGGTGTATGATACTAGGATTAAAGATTTGATGCTGGGATTGATTTGTGGTGCAATGCTAAGATTAAGGGTGTGAGTGCTACTTGCTGCTCACCCTAAGGGTAAGTTTCCTGGATAAATTTAAGAGACAGAAAGAGGCCTGCTGTTGTTGTTGCTTCTGCTTGCTGCCTTCTGCCTTCTGCTTGCCATGAACTGTTTCTCCTCTGGTATGATACCCTGCCTTGGGGCCAGCCAACTATGAACTGAAACCTCTTCAGTTTGTGAGCCATTTAAACCTTTCTTCCTTTAACTTTGGGTGTTGGGTATTTTGTCTCAGCTGTAAAAAAAGTAACTAAAACACCAAGATAAGAGATTTAAAGAGACATTCCACTTCCAATGAGGACTCAGAAGTTTCCAGCCATTGCCCTAAACTGAGATTGTCCTGGCTTCCAGCACAGCCTCCATAAGAATGAGACTGTCCTAAGCAGACAGTCATCTCATGAAGACCCTATTTCCCCCTTAGCCAGTAATTATTTCCTCGAGAACCATTTTGCAAAACTAGAAATGAGATAATAATCAAACAGACCCTAGCCTAAAGCAAATCCATAAAAACTTGTCTATTCCTTTGTTAGTGAGCCAGTCTTATCTTCTTCCAAGCCCTGCTCCTTTCAACTCAGGCTGAAGTCCTTTTTCTCTTACATTTTAGCTTTGCCTGATACATCTGCTTATGGTTCTCACTAATGGGTCCTGACATTTTTTGCTGTGACTAGAGTCAAGAACATATGAGGGTGAGTTGATGTCTCCATCTCCTCAGCAGATTACAGCCAGTGACAATCTTTTCTCAAACTTTATCCTTTTGTGTTTATTATCATTGTAGTGGGAAATACCAAGGAAGCACAAATAAATACAATGTTCACTTTTCCTTGTTTAATCAGAAGCTCATATCTTCTTTAATATTTTGGGGCAGGGGTTCTGTATCCCTTAGTATTGATATAAACTCACTTTAATATGACTTCTAAATGTAGTAGTTCAGGGTTTGCTATGTTTTACTCAAGGTGACAGTTGTTGTGTTGTTCTTACTCTTGTAATCTTTTGTGTTACAATCAGACAGCCTACTTGACAAAATCTGATTTTGATTTTTATTGGCAATGCTTGAGGTCCTATGGACCATGCAAGATTGTGAAGATGAAGTAGATTTAAATAAAACTAAAGTTGCAGACTTGCTGGATTCATTGCACCATGGAAGCAACTTCATTTGGACTTCATGTCATCCCACAAATCTTGATTGGCTTTTGCGGTCATTGGGCTAGTTTTTTCAGTGACTCACATCATAATTTCCTAAGGGGCTGAGGAGATCTGGGAAGTTAATGCATATTTCCATTATTACTGGGAAGTGTTATAATCTCTAGCGTCTGCTAAAATTGTGATTTCATGTTGTAAAGGAATACAGAAATGTACCAGACCTTATTATGTTCTTACAAGCTTAGTTGTAGCCTACAGCAATAGTTCAGTCAAATGAACAAAAAGTGACATTCTTAACCACCCCCTTGATCTCAATTATTCTTCTTTGTGGGTGAGTTTCTGATTGTTAGACTTCAATAACCAGAATATCTAGTTTAACAAGACACTATGATCTAGAAGATCTCAGGATACCTTCTTCAGCACAGGATGGGTTTGAATACCAGTGTGTGTTTGCATGTATGCTAACTGCACACCAAGCTTTGATTGAAACTTGTGGAACATTATTTTACAATTTTTTACATAGTTCTATATTAACAGAAATAAGCAAATAAAATTAAAAATAAAAGCAAGGTATACTTAGAAAAAACTGCTTATTCTTAGTTTTGAGTACCCTTCTGCATTGCTGTAGTTTGAGCCGTCTGAACGATTTCATTATGTGAGTGCTCTACATGTAGTTATTTAGGACTTTTCTAGAGCCTTAATAAGTATGAAGAAAGTTTATATTATCATAAAAAGTGGAAATTTATAGATTTTTTTACATTCTAGATTATACTTTATATCAAGGATGACCAGTAAGATTTTTTATGTGATGTGATGTGGAACGAAAGAATTATGGTGTTAAATCTTTGGTTCAAGTATCTCTAATGGACACACACATATATGCACACTCACACTACAACAATCCAACAACATACTTTGCTCCTGAGATAATTTGAACAGCAGAAGTTTTTCCTTGCTTCAGTTATTATGTCGCATTTAGATACTTCTTGCTATTGGATTGCCAGATTGGGAAAATAAACTGTAGTGACATCTGCTTTTGACTAGGGCAAAGAATTTTAGTACCTGAAGTATACTGAAAGGTTAGATATAGGCAGCATTTGACACAAGACCATATATAGGGCCAGTATTTGCACTGTTAGGTAAAAAAAACAGTCTAATCTGTTAATATCCAATAAATCTTTCTGTCATGCTGGAAATTGTCTATATTTGCATTGATATGGTAGGCAGTAGTTATGTGTGGCTCTTGACCACTTGAAATGTGGCTAGTGTGAGCATAGATTTCAATTTTAAATTTTAAAGTATTAATTAAAATTTAAATAACAAAAGGGCTGTTCTTTTACAAATGCTTGGGAGTATAGACAATAGTATTAAATTATTTTGCATGACATATAGTTCGTAGAAGAAAAGGTTGCTGGTAGCTTAACTATGGCACAAGTCAAGATCTTTTCCATTTATTCATGTATCTGAGAAATAACTACTTGCTATGTATTATATCATACTATACTCATTATATGAGTATAACATGCTGGGGGTAAATATGTTTTCTGTTGCTGGATTGGGTTCCAAATAAAGGAAAAACTTTTTAAAGTCACCACATAAATGTAAAACTGACCAATTGAGATTGGAGGGGTAAATAGTTCTGCTTGGTGTCATGGAACAGTTGGATAGAAAGAAGCAACCCACGACGCCATCAGGAACATTGCCTACAATCAAGGAAAGATGACAAAACTCAGGGACCTAAAAGAATTTATTTTAAATAACTAATAAACTAATTTAAAGGGAATATATGTGATTTTTAAATACCAGAAGATAGAGTTCAAAACTGTACAACAGAATCAAGAGTGCAAATTATTGCAAGGTTAGCATAGGGACCAGGAAGCTACCAATCAATAAGGATACAGCATTAGAGCCGTGTGACAGTACCCCTCATTAAAATCTGTCTAACAAGCAGATGTAGGCTGGTGGAGGTATGGGTCTGCTGCTCACTCACCCAGTTCTGGCTCAGTGGGAAAGGAGAAAAAAGTGAATTTGTAACTTGAACAGGGATTCTCCTATTGTGTAAGTGATTCTGAAACCACTCTAGCTTCGAGAATGCTAGTTAGACTCTGCATTTTCAAAGTATCTACAAAGGACTTTCCTCGACTTCTTTTTTAAACTGAAAATCTCTGACCAAAAACTGTAATGAGTCTTTCCTGGACTCCAGTGATATTTTGGAATCCAAGAAAAAGATGGGAAAGAATCATCCATTCTGTTCTTTATAAACTCAGAGGGAGGGATTGACTGTAGTCAAATGTTCCTGATCTTGGAACCTGATGTAAAGTGATCCTTTTCTTTAAAGGAAGCAAAATAGGACAATAATAAAAATGCCTCTATCTTGCTACTTTGCTTTGTAGACTTATACTGACATTTGAATGCTTCCTTTCAGAAAAGTTGTAACTTATTTTCAAAAAGTCTGAAATGTTTAGCTTTGTGGAATAATAGAAGACTACAGATATAGGTAATACTTGGCTAGAAATATAGATGACAGAATGAAGTTATTTTCTGAATGACTTGGTGGGACACATGGTAAGCAGACCAGGAGCAAATCAAGAGCATTACTGTATTTTGTTTTTAAAAATGATTTTTATGATGTACATTCAACCGATCATTCCTTTAGGGAGTTTTAAGAAAAATGACTCAAAATTGCCTTCTTATATCTCTTGTTGCTTAATTGTACGTGATGATTTTGACAGCTGTAAAGATAGAAAGGATTTGTTTGTTTATAGAATTGTTCCTTCTTCCCTATACAGCTTGTTAGACAGATATGTAGCTGTCTACTCTAAGGAAGATCCAGAGGTTCCGTTGCTCCCCTTCAGCTCCTGCACCCGCAAAGTTCTTCTCTGGGAAAAAACTAATGGTACATCTAGGCTTTGCTGCCTCTCCTCAGTGTTGTTTTTGCATTGCTGAGCGCTAGGAAATTGAACAGTCTTGAGCATGCTAGGAAAGGGCTTTACCACTGAGACACACCTCCATCCTCCTGCCTCTGCTCTGAAAGCTCATTTCTCTTGTGCTACCTACAGTGAAACAGGACAGCTGCTGGCCACATGGGCAAAATATTTGAAGACCGTTTTTGCTTATCAACTTCTCTTTCTCAAGTTAAATAAATGGTATTTCTTTATCTTTCTGGCTTGAACCTTTCTTTCTTTCTCCTTTCTTTCTTTCCTTCCTTCCTTCCTTCCTTCCTTCCTTCCTTCCTTCCTTCCTTCCTTCCTTCTTTCTTTCTTTCTTTCTTTCTTTCTTTCTTTCTTTCTTTCTTTCTTTCTTTCTTTCTTTCTTTCTTTCTGTTGTTCTTTTAACCTTGGGATTCCTTCTGAATTTTTTATAGATGTTCTCCTTTTGTAGACCTAAACTTGAAGCTAATAAATATCCTTGTAAAGGCTTGACCACCTCTCAGCCTAAGGGGATAATTCCTCTCTATTTCCTCTCAGCAGCATGCTAAAAAGATTTTCTTTGTACCAAACTTGTTTTTTATAGCATCATTAACTCATATTTAACCTGTAGGTTTCAAAGGATCACAAGATCTTGTATCACTGACACTCAACACCAGGTTTGGTTCAGGATTGTTTTACTTAGAGAAATCTACACCACTGAATCTCTATTGTTGTACCTACTTGCCAACGCCTACAATACCATTGCCATAAAGAATTTTCATTCGGCATTCCACATTCTATACCTGTTTTGCACCGGATAAATTTTTGCACATTCATTCATTCACTTCTTCCCTCAATATACATTTGTTAAATCCCTAAGTTTCAGACACTGCCTGTCTTACTATGCAAGTTATTAATGTATTGATAAATATTTTGGAATCACACTTCAACCTTGTTTCAGGTCAAAGCAAGTGTGCATTGGCTTCATTTCAGGGAATTATAGTTAATGAACTATAAAAAGTCTTCATTAGATGGTGACTCTTCAAAGACAGCATTAGTGTAATGTTCTGGTACAGCACAGCCAGTGAGCTGAGCCTGCCAGAGCTTGTTTGAGCATTTGCTCCAGGGTAGAAGTGAAGCAAGAGTTTCTCTTTCTTGGGTAACATTGTTCAACAAGAATTATGATGGAAATAAGTCCACTTATTGTCTACAGTCTGGATCTCAATTTTATCCCTGTGCATTCTAATAGCCATTGGTTTTCCCAGGATTGACTTAGTCCTCAGTGTTCTGTTCTCTGTGTTCTTTTCTTTGGTGATATGATCCAATTTTAACTCTTTTTTTTTCCTTAGGATTATGCTTTCCCCCCCCAAGCTCCATTAGTGTATCATTAGCTTGCTCAAATACCATTATCTAAAATGTCTTTTATCCCAAACTCAGTACATTTTTATTCTCTTCCAAATTATATGCCAGTTATAATGACTGCATTTCCATATCTTACATAAACATCCTTCACATGAAACCTTGTTCATTTTTTAAACCTTCTGTTGCTCTTTTCTTGTGTTCTTTCTAATAATCACCTGCTGTGGTGTCCGTATTCATTAATTCATACTGCTCATTATGGACAGGCAAAATTTTATTATATCACATTAAAATTCTAAACTTTAAAATTCCCAGTAGTTCTCCATCATCTACAGGATGAAGTCTCAACCTGTCAGCCCAAATAAATCTGGGAACAAAACACAGGCAAGATATTAGATACATTTATTCTGGAGCCTTGCTTTAGCCACTGCCCACCTGCCTTTAATATAATCTAGTCAGCTCTGTAAAGGCATAAGCTTTGTCAAAGGAACAAACATCATTCAACTGTGGTAGGTAAAAGAAAGACTCAGAGTGTAAGCATGGGCATTATAGGATCTGGTGATATCACTGTTCATTTCATCTTGGTTGAAAGCTACTACTTTCATGGAAACCAAAGATTTTCAAAAACTCTAAAAGGCATTATCTTTTAAAATTAGAACAGTGGAATAGGTTATAAATTAAGACCTGAGCCAGAAAAATCTGACTTACAAATAGGGTAACTGGGCGAAAGATGTTTTAAGCTCATTTCTCAGCTAGGCCTGAAGATGATAACACAAATGGACAGAAAATAAGATATCCCGTGAGGAACAACAAAAGGACTAGCATGATGGTTGGAGGGAGGGGACCAAATATGTCTTTAGATCTAGTAAATTAGTATAAACTTGTGTTTACTATAGGATCTTGGCATTTGATGATTTGCCCACTTCTAAAACTCTTCTGGGTTTGTTTTCAGTAGGCCAGTATTCTGGGGACATGATTTTGTTCTATATTTAAAGCTTTTCATCTAGGTAAAGGTTTTTCTGCATATGTTGAATATATATTCAGAGACGTGACTATTCTAAATGTGTAAGATATAAAAGAAAGTAAAGGCAAATTACAGGATCACTTGCTTCCTTTACCACTTCAACTATCTCTTTCTTTTCTAGATCATATTTTCACATTTATGTAGATGTTGTGGTGGTTGCTGGATGGAACATAAGCCAGATACACACCTGAAATTTTCATATTTCTGGATACATCTGTTAGACTAGTAGACCTGCCATAGAAGAGATGAGGTAGCATTTATGGGGAGAGAACTTGTTCACAGGGAAGATGAAGCTAAACAAAGTTGAACGAAACTTTAATATTGTTGGAAGTGACACTTCTGAGAACATCATTTATGTCTACCAGATATTTCCCCTTAAAATCCTGTGTGACTTTTATAGAGAGATAGGCAGGAGACAACTACAATATAGAGAAAAAATGAAGAGCTTATTTCTAAAATTTTGCAAGCCTTTAGAGCAATGCTTATTTGAAAAAATACAACAATGAATCTAGGAATGAGGCATTCCCAGCATTTCCAGCCCCTTTTGTGCAACATATTTGAATTTCAGAAAACCCAAAGCAATTGTATCTCTTCAGGGATTCTGGTTAATTGGCAATGGAAGATGGTGGTGTTCATAAAAAATGAGCTTAATGTTTGGCAAAGGCAGCACGTTATGATGGTAAATCAGTAATCTATCAGCCAAAGGCAGCCAATAGACATATTTAGACACCATTGAAGGCCTCAGAGTCTGAGCTTCAGATGTCATGAGGTGGGGGATGCAACTCCAGAGTGGAAGATGGAAATGTAAGGCACTTATAGTAGCTGACAGGGATCCTTTAAGAGAATACCCGAGGTAACCCTCAGAGATCCATAAATATTTGTGGAGGGCTTTACAGGACATCACGGGTACTGTATTTTAGTAGGTAGGGTCAGGAGGCAGCCCAACCTAGATTCTTTTATTTCTTGAGCTTGGAGGAAGGCTTTTTCCTGTTTTTGCTTTTCTTGTTAAAGAAGACTTGCAATGAGCAATGCTATTTGACATTTTAAGAGAGATATAAAGTATAGTTTAGAAATAAGATATACATTTATTATTTTTAAGATTAAAAGAATGATAACTAGGCCTATATAAGGATTGATGTCATGTTTACTGAGTATTAAATGAGATACATTTAAAAGGTAGCACATATGAAACCCTTTTACACAGTACCTAGAAGTTCAGTAAATACCAGTATGCATTCACTTCTAATCTTTCTCTTTCAGCCAGGATGATGTTTATAATTAAACGAGGGATGGTGATGAAACATTTGCTAGTTTTCTAAAAGAACAGTGCATTAAGGCTAAATATGCATCTTATTCATCTGTTGAGACTTACATATTGAAATGCCTGAGAGGATCCTAGACTTTCTGAATAAGGGTCTCTTAGTGTGGGACCAAGATGTGGTTTGAATGCTTCTCAGATGATTCTAATGAGTAGCAAAGCTTTTGAAACACTGATGTGGAGCCTGGAGAAAGTACTGGTTTTCTGCTGTATAAAAACAAAAGCCAAAGGATTATCTTCTTTTTCCTTGGGGATGTAGCATTGTTAAATGGAAAGAATACTGGACTGGGATCTGGTCCTGGACTTAGCTATGCTAATTGAGAGTCTTTTTAAAATCAGTTTTCTAGCTCCCTAATGGAGACTCTGATACTTTCTGTCCAGAGTTTTTATATTAAAAGAAAGGATGTGTCTATACCATAGGAGCTCGCCTATAGTAGGTGGATAATAAATGTTAGTTACTTTATTTTTCCTTTTACCCTCTCTGTAAGTGAACAGTTATTCTTTGAAACAAGTGCCCAGCACCCCAGGTTAACCCTTGAACTATAGCTTTCTACCTGTACATGTGTTAAGTACCTACTATGCGTCAGATACTTTGCTAGGTACTCAAGGCAAATCTTTTGCAATTTACAATGTAATAGGGAAGATGAACAACAAACTTATACCAGCTTTTGTTAATTTTCTTTTGTTGTGTCACAAATGTAAATTACGTTATGAGGATCTCTGCCAAGATTTTCTAACCTAATTAACAAAATAGTATTTTAGCTTTCTGTTTTAGGTATACTTCTTTTCATATTGATGTACTGAAATAATTTTTGCCAATGTTAATGCAGGAAAGTTTATGGTAGGGAAAAGAAATCCCTTATCAAAAGTATAAATGAACAGATGTATACTGTATTTTGCCTGTGGATTACATTATACATATTCATGATATTTACTGTTATAAATAAATATATGTACCCTTAATGCTGAACTTTTTGAAAGCCCTTTTTATGTATTTTAATAAAGAATGTAGATCTTAAATTTTACTTAAACTGTTGGATTAAGGACTGGTTCTCATTAGGGTCTAACTTGGCTGAAATGACAGTAGAGAAGCATGCAGTGTCAGTTCTATTTGGCAACACTAAAAAGAGAACATTTTCTTAATATGTTTTCAAAAACAACTTTCAATTAAGTTTCATTTGGGATTAAGGTCTGTCCTAGTTACATGCTTCCAAAAATTTTAGATTTATAACAGAAGAATCTTAGTGTTTTAGCACCATTAAGCAGAACCATAGCCTATTTATTTTTTTCCTATTGTATGAAATTCAATGTTCCTTTTCAAGTGGCATGAGAATTACCTCTCAAAATATTCTGGTGTTGGCAATCATGTTTGATTAGATGTAAACATATCTATTTAGCTAAAAATTACAAGACTTTCACTTTGCACTTTTCATAAATAACTTAGACTTTCAGGCATTTGTGTCTGTAAGAGGTCTAGAAAAAGTCTTAATTGAATGGTATAGGGGCCCATGTTGAAAATTATTTTTAGAGTACCAGTAAAAAATATTAAATGAATAAAGAATGGCACATGGAAATCAATTTTTTAATTTATTAAGCTTTATGCATGTTTGTAAGTATAAAACAAAAGGTCATTCATTTTACATTATACGCCACATAAAATAAATATTGAAATGAAGCTCTGTGACAACATCATAGAAATCAGCACATTTAAACCATTTAAAATTTTAAAGCAATGCTAAAATGTAAACCTTTTAGATATGTTTTCAACTAAATATTATTACCCATTTTATAACCAGTGTTATGGACATCCAAGGGCAATGTCGATTTTGTAATAAATGATGCATCAAATAAATGCATGGTTAAAAAAGTTGATACATTTATTCTTTTCTTATTATGTAAACTCTGTCTGTAATAAAAGGGAGTTCTGTACATAGGGCAATAGATTTATGCACAGTGAATTTATAATGATTTCCCAGATGTTCATATTTAACTAGCAACCATTATGGAAGGAGTAAGATTTTCAAAGGTTATCTCCTTGATTAACAGCTTTCACCATTCCTAGCAGGGTGATTTTATATCCTTTCAGGGAAATTAGCCATGTCACCTCCAGATCATAGCTATCGTAAGATAGATCAAATATAATTTCACACATTTCAATCATATTTTGAAATGAAAGCCAGACATTACTTGATTTCATTTCATGATTTGTGTAGTGTTATGGATATATTTTCTCCAAAATCTGGAGGGAAATGAACAGTTCATAAAAAAAAATACAGCCACCATCTGAGATGAACCATATGCCCACAAAGCACTTTCAAGGATTTCATGTGCCATGATTAATTTTTCTTTTTTCATAATTCCATTGAGAATGCTATTGTGTCAAATTTCATTTTCTAATAGAAACACCTCTTTGAACCAAACTAATGCAGTAGTAAAGAAGGAAACTAAATCAGAAAAACAGCAACTTTCTATGCAGACTGAAAATTAATAGGAATTTCTCAATAGTTGCAACAATGAAATATTGGTACAAATGCATGTGCCTCCTTAAGCTTGAATGGCTTATTATAATCAGACTAAATTCTCACACCATGTAAATCCATTATGGTTTATGATTTAAAACCATGAGAATTATGACTGAGACTCTTGCCCAGTCAAAATCAAATTTAATTATTTGTTCATATTATAATCTAGAGAACAGAGGTTTTAGTTTACAGTGAGCTTCGTCTCTCTGTCCTGAATGGAAAATAAAGAATCATTGTTTTTTGTTTTTTGGGTTTTTTTTTCCATTTGGGACATACTTGCCAATACACGTAAGTGCTACCACATGCCTCTAATGATCTACATTTAGGTAATCCCTAATCCATCCATCTTTCCTTCTAAGTCTTCTAACCCTCTGTGTTAGTTTACTAGGGCTGCCATAACAAAATACCACAGCCTGGGTGCTCAAACAACAGACAAAATGTTTTCTTTTCTGGAGCTAGAACTCCAAGATTAAGGAGTTGGCAAGTTTTGTCTTTTTAAAGAGGCCTCTCTCCATGCCTTGTAGATGATCACCATCTCACTGTGTCCTCACATGGTTTTTTCTGCATGTGTGCACATCTCTGTTGTCCTTTTGTGTATGCTGATTTCCCTTCCTTACAAGGTCACTGGTTAAATTGCATTAAAATCCACCCCAATGGCATCATTTTACATTAATCACCTCTGCAAAGGCTTTATCTCTGAATACAGTTACATTTGAATCACCTGAGGATTAGTGTTTAAACGTGAAATTTGACAGTGGACACAATTCACCTGTAACACCACTTTGTATTGCTTCTACTCCCTTTCCCTCTTTCTGTTAAACGTGTATTGAGCACCTACCTGTTTGGTAGATAGTGGGCTAGAGGCTGAAGATATAACGATCAATGAATGAAAGATAGTTCTTTTTCTCAAAGATCTGGGGGACAAAGGAAAGAAGTAGTTACTTATATTACAGAAGGGCAGTGTTCTGATCATAGTATGCATATGATACTCTGGAAAAACAGGGCAAGTTCATTAAAAACAATGTTGGAGAACTAAGGAATACCTTTGCTGTAGAAGCAACCTTTTAACCAGAACTTGAATGACCAGTAGCAATCAGCCAGGATAAAAGAATTGAGAAAATGATTCACAAAGAAGAAGCAATGCACATAAGAGCCTGTAGACGAGAATGACACAGAATAATTGCACCCTATGGATAAGTCACTGGAATTTGAGTGAAACAGTTTTGAGGATTGAGGCAGGGCAAGAAGTAACAGAGAATTGCTAATTCAGTATTTAGTACTGTTTGGAAATAAATTTACATAAAATAAATTTATGTTTGGAAAAATAAGTCATTAGAATCAACACAGAAATGACAAACTTGGAAAAATTTTATCAACTTATAATAGAAAAGGCTAGTTTCCTACCTATAAAAGAGTTCTACAACTCAGTAAAACAAGGGCAATAATCTAGTAGAAAAATAAGCAATGGTATAAAGCTGAAAGAAAAGTGCAACCATTATTTTTTTTAAAGCATAGCAAATGTTGATGATAATGTGGGGAAATTGGAACCCTTTTACATTGTTGGTAGGAATGTAAAATGGTATAGCTAGCCACTGTGGAAAGCAATAGGGAATTTCCTAAAAAAATTGAAAATGAAATTACTATGTAATTCCACAATTGTACTTCTGAATATACATCCAAAAAAATGAAATCAGGATTTCAAAGAGATATATGCAGTCTTTTGATCATTGCAGCATTATTCACAATAGCCAACAGATGGAGACAACCTAAATATCCATCATTAGACAGATGGATAAAGAAAATATAATATATGTACACTTTGGAATAGTAGTCAACATTTAAAAAGAAGATCCTGCCTTTTCCAACATATGGATAGCCTAGGAAACATTATGCTTAGTAAATAAGCCAGAAACAGAAAGGAAAATATCACATATGTTCACTTACATATGACATATTTTTTTAAAGAAGAGCTCAGATACATAGAGATTGAGAATGACATAGGGATTACCACTGGTAAATGGGAAGAGGAAATGGGGAGATGTAGTTTAACAAAGTAACAGATATCTAGCATTAGCAAGTTTAGAGATCTAAGGTGCAACATAAAGATTAAAGTTAATGAAATCATATTTGAGATTTTTGTTCAATAAATAGCTATTCAATTTTAGCTGCTCTGTCATGAAAAAGTAACAATGTTTTATGAAAAAGTAACAATGTAAAATGATGGATGTTACTCTGCTTCACTATAGTAATCATTTTATTATCTATATGTACCCTGTAACATCATGTTGTAAACCTTAGCTGTACACAATAAAATCATTCAAAAAATGAAGAGAACAGTTTGGTGCAAAAACAAAAAGAAATGCAAATGGTTCTCTTCTATTGTGGTTTTAAGAATTGAACCTAGAGCCTCACACAAGCTAGGCAATTTCTCTATCACTGAGCTACATCCTGGGCTTATATTAAATTTTTATTTTGAGATAGCAGCTTGCTAAATTGCCCAGACTGGTTTTAAACTTGCAATCTTCCTGGCTCAACTTCCTTGAATTACTGGAATGTGCCTCTGTGCCTGGCCCTGCAATGTTTCTTAAGTATAAAAAAAATACTGACTTCACTAATAATAAGATAAACTCAAAACAATATATTTCACCCTTGGAGTTGTAAAATTTTTAAACATTTGATAATAATGTATTATAAATATAAAGAGAACTAGATACCTCTATTGCTTGTAAAAGAGTCAGTCGTCATTATCCTTCAAACTTTTAAGTGCACATTCCCAGCAATTCATTTCTTAGGAAATATGTAGTTACAATACTAATTGTAATGATCTAAATTTATAATCTCATAGTAAAATAATATATATTAGATATTTCAAGGGAGGTATAATGATATCTGAAATTTATTCTGAGATATATAAAAACATGAATTAATAAAGGGATGAAAGAGCAGATAGATATATGATAGCATAGTATATAATAAAATATATTCATAGAAACTAGTTAGTTTTTATATGAGTGTTGAATGTAAAAATTCTTTTCACTTTTGTATATGTTTGAAAACTTTTGTAGCAAAATGTCAAGGATAAAAGATTGCTAATAATTGTAAAGTCTAACCAAAAGAGAATGTTTTATTTAAAGATGGTGCATTCATATCATGGAACAATGCAGCTCTTTAAAAAAGAATGAGACAGTGCTCTCTTCAGCAGCACATATACAAAAAAAAAAAAAAAAGAATGAGACAGATGTTTATGTCTGGATAGGGAAGATTCTGTGAAATACATTGCAAAGTGAATTAAGAAAGATATAAAGAACTTTGTATGTATGCTACCATTTGTATATAATATCTCTGAAGGGATGTACAATAAATTAGAAAAATTATGTCTTCAACTAGGGGAGTGTCATATGAAGAATGAAGTGGGAGATCTATTCTTTTGTAAATTTTTAAATTTGGAATTATGAACTTATCAAAAGTAGAGTTTAAGAATAGAATAGATATTTCTTGAGTTAGATGCATTTCATAGTTTACTTATGTAATTATCACTCCCAGTCTTCAGTGTTGATACCATTATTACCCACTGAAGATGAAAACAGAGAAGTTCTGAGAAACTCAAATTTTTCTGTATCATACAACTAGTAAAGGAAAAAGGTAGAGCTAGGAAATGGGTCTATCTAATTTGAAAATCATTGCACTGGCAACAGCAATAGGAGCACTGCATTCTAGGCAGTGGAAACAGCCTGAGCAAAAGGCACAAAGATGGGAACCTGAAGCGCTCATTGGGCAGTACTCATTAGCTGAAATACAGGATGCATTGTGGAGAGTTGTAGAAGGGAAAAAAAATGGAAACTTCAGTCCAGATCATAAAGGAAGCTCAGATGCCACATTAAGAAATATGTGCTGTATCTTACAGACACTTAGGAGCCATGGATAATGTTAATACATTTTTAAATTACTTTTTGATCACATACAATGAAGCATGGAGAGGAATAAAGAAAAATGACAACCTTAAACAACTGGCTTGATAGGGGAGCCTCTATTACCTGGGTTGTTTTCTGAGCATCTGTGAAATAATGGATGGGAAATGTTTTATTAGTTTGAGTCATTGAGAAAATTTGAAAGTTTTTTTTTTTTTTACCCTGTTCAGTGCTATTTTCTTGTAAATTTATATCAGGGAGATTAGAGTTGTCTGCCAAATTTTTAAAAAATCTTTTAAAAGGCAGAGGCCTGCCTTCTGTTACATAATTCGATTGTATATTATCCCAGGTGTGCATTCAATTTATGTATGTATCATGCTGTTCCACGGGGGAAAATATAGTCTTCTATTTAAAAATCTAACATAAATTTGGCACACTTTCATGAGATGTGAAATGGTTGAGACCTCCAATCCTAAATTATTTTCCAAATGTTTGTTTATGTTAAAGGCCTCAGTAGACACATGTACTCCAAATGTTAATATCCCAGGGAATTACTTACAATAATTATTTGAAGATAGCGAGAAAGGATGACTGAAAAATTAATAAAGTTGGAAAGATAAAAAACTTAACAAAGTTGTTAAGTTATCTAGGAAGAAACAGCCCTAAATTGTTCCAGGCAGATGGATATCATGTTAATGCTTTTAAACATACCTTAAGAAGAAAAAAAGTATATGACCAATTGCTAACTTATTCAGTCTCTGAAAATTATAGCTATAAGGAAATCTTTTTGTAGCTATTACAACATAAGCTTCCCCTTTTTATTGTGTCCTCGATAGAGAATAAATCATCCTTATAATAGTCTTTGCATTTGTTCTTGAATTTACTCTCTTTCTCTCTCTCTCTCTCCTTCCGAAATTCATTTTATCACTCAACAAGTACTTTCCCAAAACTACCTACAATCCATTATGATAAGAGTTGGAACTGTAGAACAAGAGACATGTGATCCATTTTCTTAGAGCTTAGACAAATTCACTTCTGTCATTCATTTGGGATAATGGTCAATAATCACCTGTCTTTGCTATTGTCAAAGACAAGCCTGCCACAAAATCATGATCATGAAAATAAGGAAAAAACCCAGTTAGTCTGTCTAGGTACTCAATAGTGTCATAACATTGAACTGCAAAGTTCTGCATGTTGTTCAATATCACTCTGCTGTGAACTGAATAAGGGCCATTGAGGAATTCAGTTCAAGAATACATGAGGAAAACTATATGGACAAACTTAGAAAAGGTTGAAAAACCAACCAAGAATAAATAAAAACATAAAAGTTAGTGCTTTGCTAAAGGAATGTAGTCATTTTAAAACTATTGCATCCTAAGACCCAGAGAATATTTCACTACCTTTGAGGAATGGGTGGATAGTGATTGTAAATCAGTAAATTGGCAGTTATATTTAGGGATTTAGCTAACAGTTGGAATATTTAACATGAGCAGTGCTACTCTTCCCTTAAATTTCATTTTTTTTCTGTATAAACAGTGTCTTGAATGGCTAATCCTGGATGGGGTAGAATGCTGGGAAAGTGTTAGAGGGGAATTATGCGAAATAGGCCTCCAACAAAAGACAAGCATATTTTGAAAAAAACTCTCTACCAAATTATACAGAGATCTAAAGAAACTTTGACACTGATGACATTCCATATTCCTGTTGTTAGTTGATGCAGCCATTACCACCACAACCACCACCTTGAACAGCAGCAATTCACAAACAACTGATGGAAAAACCTAGTAAAAAACATTAGGATTGTATCAAACACTAATGTTAAGTCACAATAGCACCAGTAATCCTAGCCACATTTACTGAGCACTTAACTATGTGTCAGTCACTGTGACAAAAGCTTTAGTGTATATTAATGTCATTGAATCATCACAATATACCCATGTTGTGGACAACTAATAATATCCTGCATTTTACAAAGAAATAAAAGCATGGAAAAACTATGCAATTTTCATTAGGTTACACAGTGTGTAAGTGGTGGAGTAATTCAAACACTGGTCTGATAATCTCCATAGGGCACGATGGTAATCACAAAGTTGTGATTCCACTTTAGAGTTCCTGACCTTTTGACTTACTCAAGAACCCTCACTTTCAAGCTGTTCATCAGTTAGAATTTATTATTTTCCTCAAATCTAATACACACACAGCTGGCAACTGAAGACAGGATAATAAAAGACTTCAAAATGGTGCTTCCTTATAGTATAGAGACCATTCAAGATTAGAATTCAGACTTTCAAAGAAAGATGATTCATTTTGCAGCTGCCAACTACTAACCATTAACTGATTAACCCCTCTCAGTATTGACTGTTTATCCTATTCTAAAGTTGAAGAAATATCCAGTTAATCCCACAGTTATCAATTGTAGAAACATTAGATTTACATATAATCACAGCTCAAAATCATGCTTGTGGATGTAATAAGTGGTTACATTCTTTTATCAGAGGATTTAGCTTCCTAGTGGCCAGTAATTTTGAACTCTCAATGTGTGCTGCATTGAAATCAAATATTCATTATAATCTTTTGAAGTTTACATTGGAAAGTACTTCAAAAACTATCAGTATATCAAATTATAATGTATTGCTTCTCTTGTAAGAAATCTGATAATGCTAATCCTTTGTGAATTTTGCTCTTTACAATTCTTGCATCAGTGGAGATGCTAGCAACTCACATGGGGCAGCTAAAAAATGCCTTCTCATAAAAGCTGTGGAATAAAGACAGCCATAAATCATGAACTTTAAATATGGGAAAAGTGTCTTGCTAGGGCTAGTACAGTTGCTCAAGAATAGATGATTATAAAAGGAAGGGTTTAATATTTCCATTAACATTAACCTACGATAGCACTTATTGATTTCTTTGCAGTTGATTGGACTCCCTCTTTAGGTGTGTCTTTTAGAACTTACTGTTTCATATTTTTCAATTGATTTTTTTAATTACCAGGAAAAATACTAAGAGAAAATTAGTCTACTCTTTGTGTGTGTGTGTGTGTGTGTGTGTGTGTGTGTGTGTGTGTGTGTTTGGCGGTAGATAGCCCTCTGACTATGCATTTATGTTTAATTACATTCCATATTTCAACTCAAGGCTCTTGGACTTGACTGATGGTTAACAGTAAACATGTATAATTATTCTTTCATGTAACTTGGCCATTGGCAGTGATTTTCATAGGAGTAATTTAAATGCTGAGGCTGCAAGTCAAGATTCATCAGTTTTATTAGGATGCTGAACCTTAAAAGCTTATGGTTGATGATGTTATTACCTCTCTCTGCCTTTCCTCTGTAGTAGGGGAAAAACTAGATATGTGACAGGCACTATTTCATATAGTCCATGAATGGGTGGCTATAAATATGGGGGTGAAAGCTCTGTCAGAGCTCAGTAAGTGACCCCCTAGGTATCTCAACTCCGCCACTACAGATGTCCAGCATATGAGATGTTTTGGAGTTCTTTAGTCTTTCACTTAGCAAAAATGAATTTACAGAATTGTTTTGTTTGTTGACCTGTTTTTGACTTTTTAGAATAACTCACCTTTTTCAGTTTCTACACTTTTTGCATTGTTATGTCCAGCTCTTTATAAAAATGCTCAAAATTACAGAAAAGGTAAAAAAAAAAAAGGACATCTTTCTACCCCTTATCTGGTTGTACTGATTGTTAGCAAAATTTCAGATTCATTTTCACTATCTATATATGAATATAAATACATAGACTCTATTTGTTCATTTAAAAATTTTTGCTTAGTTGCTTTTATTTTTCCTGAGTCATTTGAAAGTAAGTTGCTATTTTGCACGCATCATGACATTTTATTTCTAAGTACTTTAGCATGTATCACCTAAAAATAAGAATATTCTGTTTTGTAATCAAAACACATTATTATACTCAATACTCAATTATCTCAAAAATATCTTTATAGGTTTTTATTCTTTTAAATTTGCTATCCAATTAAAACTTACTCACTGTATTAGGTTGTCATGTTTCTTAAAGCTTTAACCTGTTTCCTGTCATAGTCCTTTCCCAGCTCTAGCATTCTGTTTTTGTGGTCTTGACTTTTTTGAGTTCAGGCTGGTAGAATACTTGATGATCTGAATTTGTCTCATTGTTTCCTCATTTAACTCAGGTTAAATCAGTGGTCCTCAAAAGTTATCACACTCTATTAGGCTAATTAAACAGATTCCTTGGCCCCATCCTCAGTTCACTGATTTGGTACATCTAATTTGGAGACCTGACATTTCCGTTTCTAGTAAGAGTCTATACTTTGAAAATCTCTTAAGTTAAACATTTTTGCCATCGATAACAGGTGCACTTCTTATTGCAGCACAGCAAAGACAGATTGTGACAGCTTGTTGCGCTACTGATATCAAGTCTGATCATTTGCCTATGGAAGTGACTGCTAAATCTCTCCACCACGAAAATTCATTTTTCTCCTTATAATTAATAAGTTGTCTGTCAGGTATGTCTCTAAATCGATAAGTAATACATAAGGAGGAGACAATACAAATTTCTGTTCCTTAACAGCTAGATTTTTAACATCCAGTGATGATCCTTGTCTGAGTCAGCTGTCATTATTCCTTACAGAACTTTCAGAGGCCTGGGGATGTAGCTCAGTGGTAGAGCACTTGCCCAGCTTGTTTGAAGTCCTGGGTTTGCTACCCAGAATCACTAAAAAACAGGAAGAAAGAAAAAGAAAAATTTTTATTATATATTGTCCTTTTCTCCCAACCTCTTTTCCCTGACTCTCCTGAATCACTCCTTTGCTTCCTTCACTTCTTTTCTCTTCTGCTACCCCAGTCCCTCCATCCTCCATCCTCTCACTCTCTACTCCATACATGCACAGTTTCTCTGCATCACACACACACACACACACCTCTATGTACAGAGTGTCTCTGCTTTCTCTCATTCTCTCCCTCTGTCTAGCTGACTGACCTACCTTTTGAGTTTCACTATGGATCAATGCTTTTCCCCCATCCCAGTGTTTTTCATTTATTCCTTTTGCTAGTCTAAGGCTCAAATTTTCCTAAATTTATCTGGTGAAGACTCCTCCTGGATCCTTCAAGATGATGCTATTAT
Source organism: Heterocephalus glaber (assembly GCF_053883595.1). Classification (NCBI taxonomy): domain Eukaryota; kingdom Metazoa; phylum Chordata; class Mammalia; order Rodentia; family Bathyergidae; genus Heterocephalus; species Heterocephalus glaber. The sequence goes on along the minus strand of NW_028258320.1, from coordinate 37,810,690 downwards.
GAGTTTTCCATATAACCTTAATTCTTGGTACAAGGTGGCCAAATCTCACCTTGTACTTTTCTTCCTAGACCTAAAATCAGCCATTTCTCTAAGGAGATTCTTTTAGTAGGGAATATTATTTAGAAACCACTATATGAGTACTGGTGGTGCTTGGTGCTATTGGAGTAAGCCCTTTCAGAGGACAGATCTAAGATTTAATATTTTACAAAATGATGAGATCTTGCTGATATCTCAATTTGAATGCAGTACCATGATGTTCTTTTTTAAATCTTTCCTTAGGCCCTGCTGGAATCCACAGTCATCCATAATAAAAATTTATATTATGCAGCTTTCCTCCTCCTGGAACAAAATGCTGGACAGCCCAGCCACAGCTTAAGAAGTTTAATTTGGCTCACAGTTTTGGGAAATTCAGTCCATGGTTAGCTGGCATCGAAGCAGAAATGGCAGAGTGGAAGAGCTTGGAGCTTGGTAGAGGAAAGTTGTTCACCTGATGGCAGTCAGGAAACACAGAAAGAAAGGAGGAGCCAGGGACAAGAATATTGTTTCAGTCACACCCCTAGTTACCCATTTTAAGCCAGGCCTTACCTCCTAACAGTACATTTAGCCATGAACTCTTCAGTGCATTAATCCACTGATGAGTATAGCACCTCATGATCCAATCACCTCCCAATCTCCCCACCTCCAAGTACATGACACTTTGGGGGGACATTTAATTATAAACCATAACACTTTGATTCTAAGATAAATAAATAAATAAATGAACACATATATACTCATTTGTTCCAATAGATTCAGAATCATAGCAGTACTACTTTAACCAACAATAACAAAACTACCGAGAGAATTAGATTTGCTTACAGTTTTTTGTTGTTGTTGTTAGATGTATATAGTCTGAGCTCTGTACTCAAAAGTTTCTCAAATTGCTTTTTTTTGTTTGTGTTTTGTCAATTTGGTATACAGTTTATGAGAGTTGCTTCTGTTTTTCATCTTGTTTTAGGCTTTGCTTTTTTCAACAAGATTTAATTTTATATTACATGATCAAAGTCAAAATTATATAAAAACTGAAAACTTTAAATCCCATTTATTTATTTGTTTTATTTTTTCTCTTTTTTTTACAGAAACAAATTATATGAACATTTATCTGCCTTTTTATATAAATAGAGTATATTATATGCATTCTTTGGGATCTTTTTTCTCATTTACCAATATATTATGGGGATCACCCTAGTATCTGTTCATAAAGATTGTCCTCATTCTTCTCACAGTTTCTAGGTCCTGTGGTGTATTCATGCTGTAAGTAATTCAACTGATCTCCTGTGGATGGGTGTTTAGGTTGTTTTAAAGTTTTACTGTTGCAAGTAATGTAAGCAGCTCATCTAGCTTTATTCAGGTTCTTTCATGAGATTGCAGTGAAGCTACCTAAAAGTTTATCTGGAGCTAGAGAATCCACTCATGTGGTTGCTGGCAAGCCTTTGCTTCTTGCCATTTGGGTCTTTCCTATAGGCTGCTTGAGTATGCTGAAGACCTGGGCAGTGGCTCTCCTCTCCTTGAGGTCACTTTCTGACATGAGAGCTATCTTCCTTCCGAATGAATAATGAACAAGAAAGAGATATGCATCCACTGATGCACACATCCAAGACAGGAACCACAGTTATCTTATAACCTAATATTAGAAGTGGCATACAGTTATTTCTGCTGTATTTTATTAAACTAGGAATGAGTCACTAAGTCCAATCCTCACTCAAGGAAAGGCAAGGGAATACTATCTGTCTCTTGGGGGGAGAGGTGTTGAAAAGTGTGTGAACAGATCTTTAAATGTTGCATAGTCTCTAATTCAGAGACTTTCAGTCAACCACACTTGTTCTATGTAGGTGACAGATATCTGTGATAGCACCTACACTAGACAATACTATCACAAATACTATCTCACTAAATCCTAACAACCATCTTGTACTTGCTCTAGCATAGAACTACATGTCTGTCAAAGTACAACTTCGTAGTTCTCCTGGCTACAGGTTTTTATGACTATAACTAATTTTAAAATAAAATTCAGTTGATCTTTTTAATAAATCTGCTATTCAGCATCTTCCTTTTTGTTTTAATGCTTTGAGAACAATGAGTAGGAAAAAATAAAGAAAATCTGTCTAGAGGGGTAAGAAATAAGGGGAGCAATAGAGAAAAAAAGATTTACTTTATGTTAATGATTGTTGAAGCTGAGTGGATGGGCAGATACATGGGAACTTAGTGTATTAATCTACTTTTGTGCATTTGAAAGTTTTTTGATATAGTAAAAAGAAAATTTTTAATTTTAATATCATATCTTTAACATTTTTTGTGGCAAGGGGAAAAAACTAATTGTTCTTCTGATAACCATCAAGTTTTCTTGATCTTCAAAGGAAATTCAGCTTGCTAATATATAGCCCTTCTTCTCTGACAGAGTTCTAAAACTTTATTGTACACAAGATTCACCAATAGCGCACGTTAACTTGTCCCCAGTTCCCAGTACCAGCTATTATAATTTAGAAGATCTGAGTAGATTAAAGAAATCTGCATTTAAAACAAATACCCCTAATGTTTTAGATTCCAATAATAGGTGAATATCAGTTTGATAAATATTGTTCTTTGGGTGTTTAGGGAGGGCACTCTCATGAGTAAGGCAGTATGATGGATACAAAAATTAATGTGATATTTCTATACTTTGCTTTATTTCCTTCAGAAACATGTAAACTAGTAAAAGAGACCAACTTGCAGTAAGTGTTATAATAGGAGTGAATGGAGTTGGACCATATTATCCTACTAGCTCTCAGCAAGGAGTGAAGATCATTTGGGAACAAATTTCTTGTGTGGATGAGCAAAATATGAGAGGTTTGAAAATATAGAAGAATATATCATTGTTTGTTTTTATGAAGAGTCATGTTTCAACCTAGTCTTGGAAAATACTGGAAATTGTTCATTTTAATGATGACAACTTTGATGCAGGCCAGGGTTTTAGGTTATTGATGGAATTCACACACTTTGATTACAAAATGTGAAAATGACAAAGGTGTGTGAGAACGTACACACTGCAGGTCAGAAAGTCAACTCACTTAAGTGCTGTGGTACATGTTAGGGAGCTGAGCAGTGCAGGGGGCACAGTCATTATGTTAATCCTTCAGATTTGCTCAGGAACATTGATGGATAGACTATTAAGAACCCAGACTCTTCAGAATCAAGTTGTGACTATTTGACTGCCTAGTTCATCAAATAAAATCTATTTTGTGTAAAAAAAATACTGCTACTCTGTGCATTGCAGTGAAGGCATGGTTTTTTGGGGGGGGAAGGAGCCAACATTTAATCAAATATAGGCTGTGAAATCTCCACTTTTCTTCACAACCAAATTATGAGATCTGCATAAACCCTATTTTAATGGTGAGGACATAGATTTAAAGGCAGTGAGTTTCACAGCTAATTTATATCTATCAGTCATGTGCCATGTACTCCCAACTGATAAGGTGAGTTGCCTTTTGGTGTGAGTTTAAACTAATATTGTTGATATTAAATTTTTCTAATAGTAGTCAGGAAAGAGAGAGCTACTCCTAGTTCAACAGCAGCAAAATAATAGCTAACTTTTATTGAGCACTCATTATAAATTAGATATGGTACATAATATATACACATGCATCATATGTCATCTATTGCTTTAGTTTATGTCTATAGTTTTGAAGAACTTCTTTTGTCTTGAATGAAATAAAACAAAGATCTAAGTGTTGAAATGCACCTAAAAAAATCCAAGTGATCAGAGGAGCATTTACAACCATAATGTATTCCTGTAGTTCAGAACTAACTCCAATTCAGCCTAAAATCATTCTTGGGAAAAGCTTATTTCTAATATATGAAGTACTACTCCAGAAAACACAGAAGAGGCCATTCAGCTGGAACAAGTTACGTTTGTTTTCTTAATCTCATTTGTTCTGAATGAGACATGTGGCCATCCTTGATAACTTCAGTGGGATTAATGTGAGAAATGACTACTCTGGTGACATGATGATTCAGTGACCTCCTGTTTAGACATTAGGAATTATCTCATAGCTAAATTATTGGAGAATAAGCCCTCAACTGTTACCCCATTAGTCAAAAGTTCTGTTTAACAGCCAACAGAAATGGCTGTTTAGAAAACACTGTTAAAATTATATTCTGACTATAAGCAGAGCTTTTCTTATTAAATCTTTATAGGTCTGTTGTAAGGGATATTTATGATCATGTCTTTATAATCGTTTCTCCATGCCTCACACACCAATAGGAAAATTTCTAAAAGCCTTCATAGCTTATAAATATATGCAAAAACTATTGCTTGCTCTCTTATCTGCTTGACATTTGCCTTCAGACTTTCAGACTGCAGTATATCCTTCTTGCCATATGCCTGTTTCTTTTCCTTTCTTTTTTTTTGGTACTGGGGATTGAACATGGGTACTTGCACTTGTGAGTCAGGCGGAAGAACCACTGAGCTAAATCCCCAGCCCTGCCTGCCTGTTTCTTATACATAGTTCTCATGAATTGAGCTGGGTGATAAGCAGGGCCGACTGTTGGGCATGCATGTATGAAGACAGATGTGCTGGGTCAGGGCTGGCAGAGATTGATTACTGAGAGGGTGGGAAAAAGGGGAGAAGAGCTGAAAAGCCAGTTGAGAAATAACTCAAGTTCTGTCCACTTCTCAGGTTTGTGTCTGTCCAGTTCCTATAGGGAGTGGTCCATACAAATTAACTACAGAGCATCTGAGAAAATTTCTAGGAAGGCATAGAAGAAGGGGAGAAGTAATCCCCATTACTACAAGAACAAAAACCATAAAACAAAACTCTCAGACCTGTTATAGCAGTCACAATAACACATAATTGTAGGGCCAGGGAATTAGCTCAGTGGCACAATGCCTGCCTTGCAAGCCTAAGGTCCTGAGTTTGAATCCCAGTACCAAAAACCCCCACGTATTTTTATAAGAGCATGTTACATATTAGCCATTAACAAATACAGGCCTGCTCCCAGACCAGAGGAAAGGGCTTCTGGGCTGCCATCCATCCCACCACTCCCAGCCTAGAGGAAGGGGCTTCCAGGCCACATTCTGTCCCACTGCTCCCAGCCCAGAGGAAGGGGATTTTGAGCTGCTGTCTCACCACTCCCAGCCCAGAGGAAGGGGCTTCTGGGATGCTGTCCATCCTGCTGCTCCCAGCCCAGAGGAAGGGGCTTCTGAGCGACTGTCCTACTGCTCCCAGCTCAGAGGAGGTGAGCAGTGCAAGCACCAAAAGGACCCCCTCCCCACGGGGTAAAAATGAGAAGACACATAAACAAGTCTCAAAACCAGACTTCCAGTTCACCTATAGCAACCCCAAAGGGAAATGAGACAGAACACTCTGATACTAAACCACCTGGACTCCCTGAACTGGCAACAAAAGAGGATCTGGAAAAAATGAAATCAAAAATAATTTCTGAGATAACAGCAGAGATTGTGCTCATACTGCAAGACATGATTAATAAATCTAGAGAGGAGCTCAGGAACATGATGGAATCCCAACATAGGAAACAAATGGAATCCATAAAACAGATGCAAATAGATTTCCAGGAGATCAAAAACTCCACTGAAAGTCTACAGAGTGGAATGAGCCAATGTGAGGACAGAATTTCAGATACAGAAGATAAGATTGGAATTAGTAACCAGGAAAAGAAAAACTGCTTCAAAATTGTAAGAGACCACGAGAAATCAATCCATCAGCTGCTAGACGATGCAAAGAAGAATAACATAAGACTGATTGGAGTCAAAGAAGAAACAGGAGAGAGTGCAGATGACATAAAAAAACTGTTCACACAAATCATGGCAGGAAACTTCCCAAGTAGGGGAAAAGAACTTGATATACAGATGAGTAAGGCATATAGGACTCCAAATAGCCTTGATCAAAAAAAAATCTACACATAGCCATACAATTGTTAAGATTCCAGAAACTCAACAGAAAAACAAAGTTCTACAAGCAGTTAGAGAAAAGAAACAAATCACATACAAAGAAAAGCCCATCAGAATCACACAGACTTCTCAATGCAAACCCTCAAGGCAAAAAGAGCTTGGAGTGAAGTATTGCAAGCCTTAAAGGAAAACAGCTTCCAACCCAGACTGATGTACCCTGCAAAACTATCTTTCAAAATTGATGGAGAAATAAGATACTTTCATGACAAAGAGCACCTAAGAACTTTGTGAATACCAAACCAGCACTGCAAAAAATTTTAGGCAATATCCTAGGAAAAGACAACGAGGATCACAGCCCCAGGAAGCACAGCAGAATGAATCCATCGGGTGCGACAAGAAATTAAATGTAAAGGGGGAGAATCCAACAAAATGAAAAAGTCATGACAATGATAAGTCAATATGTATTAGTTATAACCCTCAATGTTAGTGGTCTCAATTCACCAATCAAAAGAAATAGACTGGCAGAATGCTTCAAGAAACAAAATCCAACAATATGCTGCATACAAGAAACGCACTTAATTCAAAAAGAAACTCATAGACTGAAAGTTAAAGGGTGGAAATCAATGCTCCATGCAACAGAAACCTGAAAAAAAGCAGGAGTAGCTATCCTCTTTGAAGATCAAGTAGATTTCAAACCAACACTGATTAGGAGAGACAAAGAAGGACCCTACATCCTTGCAAAGGGAACAATCCACTGGAAAGAGATGACAATCATAAATATCTATGCACCAAACACTAGTGTGCCCAACTAAATAAAACAAATATTAACAGACATGAAAAGGTATATATGCATTAATGCAATAGTAGTGGGGGACCTCAACACCCCACTGTCACAAATACATAGATCAACTAGACAAAAAATAAATAATGAAATACTAGGAGTCAATTGAACTCTTGAACAAATGAACTTAACAGATGTTTACAGAGTTTTCCATCCCACAAAATCAGAATACACATTCTTCTCAGCTGCACATGGGTCATTCTCCAAAATAGACCACGTACTCACTCATAGAACATGTTTAAGTAAGTCCAAAGGAATTGATTTTATCCCCTGTATATTAACAGACCATAGTGTGAAGAAATTGGAGATCCATAGCAAAAGAAACTGCAAGAATTTCATAAACTCATGGAAATTGAACAACACACTTCTGAATAACCAATGGGTCACAGAGGAAATTAAAGAAGAAATCAGACAGTTCCTACAATCAAATGACAATGACAATACAACATATCAGAATCTATGAGACACAATGAAAGCAGTCTTGAGGGAAATTCATAGCAGTGAATACACATATTAGGAAAACAGAACAAGCCCAATTAAACAACCTGATGCTAAACCTCAAGCTTTTAGAAAAAAAGAGCAGGACAACCCCAAAGCTCATACAAGGGAGGAAATTATAAAGATCAGAGCAGAAATCAATACAATGGAGACTAAGAGAATGATACAAAAAAAATCAATGAAGCCAAGAGTTGGTTCTTTGAAAGAATCAACAAAATTGACAAAACCTTAGCCAACCTTATCAGAAAAAGGAAAGAAAAGTCCCAGATCCATGCAATTAGGAATGAAAAGGGTGAAATTACAGCAGACTCAGCAGAAATCCAGAGGATCATCAATACCTAATTCAGAACCTGTACACCAATAAGATGGAAAACACAGAAGAAATGGACAGATTCCTAGATTTATATGAATTACCAAAGTTGAATGAAGACCTAAAAATTCTGAAGAATCCCAGTATCAATCAGTGAAATTGAAAACATAATTAAAAACTTAACAACTAAGAAAAGCCCGAGCCCTGACGGCTTCACTGCTGAATTCTACAAGACATTTAGAGGAGAACTACTGCCACTACTGTTTAAACTCTTCAGTGAAATTGAAATGGAAGCAATACTCCCAAATTCATTCCTGGAAGCAAGAATCACCTTGATCCCCAAAGCAGAGAAAGACCCAACTGAAAAAGAGAACTATAGCCCAATCTCACTAATGAACATAGATGCAAAAATCCTTAATAAGGTATTGGCAAATAAAATGCAGAAGATCATCAAGAAGATCATACACCCTGATCAAGTGGGATTCATCCCAGGGATGCAGGGATGGTTCAACATACACAAATCAATCAATGTAATGCACTCTATCAATAGAGCCAACAACAAAAACCATATGATCATCTCAATAGATGCAGAAAAAGCATTTGACAAAATCCCACATGCATTTATGATAAAAACCCTACAAAAAATTGGAATAGATGGTCTCTACCTCAAACTGATAAAAGCCATTTATGAAACACCAACAGCCAATATCATACTAAATGGTCAAAAACTGAAATCCTTCACACTAAAATCAGGAACAAGGCAAGGATGTCCACTATCACCACTCTTGTTCAGTATAGTTTTGGAAACATGAGACATGGCAATTAGACAAGAGAAAGAAGTAAATGGAATAAAGGTAGGAAATGAAGAAGTCAAATTGTCATTATTTGTAGATGAGATGATATTGTATATAGAAGACCACAAAACCTCCACCAAAAATCTTCTAGACTTAATAACCAAATTCAGTCAAGTATCTGGATACAAGGTCAACACACAAAAATCAATAGCTTTCCTCTACACGAAGAACAGACTCACTGAGAGAGAAATAGGGCAAACAATCCTTTCACAATAGAATCCAAAAAACTGAAATACCTAGGAATCAACCTAATGAAAGAAGTCAAAGACCTCTTCTCTGAAAACTATAGCACTGTGAAAAGAGAGATTGAAGATGATATCAGAAAATGGGCAGACATTCCCTGAACCTGGGTAGGAAGGATTAATATAGTGAAAATGGCCATACTTCCAAAACTGCTATATAGATTCAATGCAATCCCAATTGAAATCCCTGCAGCATACTTCACAGACCTTGAGAAAACAATCTAAAAATTCATTTGGAACCAGAAGAGACCCAGAATAACAAAACAATTTTAGGTAACAGAGACATGGCAGGGGTTATCACAATCTCCAACCTTCAACTATACTACAAATCTACTGTGATAAAAACAGTATGGTACTGGCAAAGAAACAGACCTGAGGACCAGTGGAACAGATTAGAAGATGCAGAAACAACTCCAGACACACTCAGCCATCTCATCTTCCATAAAGGAGCCAAATACCCTCACTGGAGGAAAGATAGCCTCTTTAATAAAAGGTGCTGAAAAAATTGGGTTTCAGCTTGCCAAAGATTAAAACTAGAGCCATATTTCTCTCCATGCTCTAAACTAAAATTGAAATGGATTAAAGATCTAAATATTGAAATAGAAATGCTGAACCGGCTGGAGCAGAGGTTAGGTAGAACTCTTGAAGAATTGGTGTAGGAAAAGATTTTATGAACGAAACCTCAGTTGCCTGTGAATTAGCACAAACAATCAACAAGTGGGATCTCTTCTTATTAAAAAGCTTCTGCACAGCAAGAGAAACCACCAGCAATATGAAGAGACAATCCACAATATGGGAAAAAATCTTCACCTGCTATTCCTCATACAAAGACCTACTATCTTGAATGTATAAAGAACTGAAAAAAATCAGACCTCCCAAATTTAAAGACCCAGCCGGAAAATGGGCATCTGAAATGAACAGACATTTCTCAGACAAAGAAGTAGAAACAGCAAATAAATACATGAAAAAATGTTCAACATCACTGGTCATTCAAGAGATGCAAATGAAAACAATGCTGAGATTCCACCTCACTCCAAAAATAATGGCTGCTATCATTAAATCAACTAATAACAAATGCTGGTGGGGCTGTGGGGAAAGATGAACACTGCTCCACTGCTGGTGGGAGTGTAGACTGGTGCAACCACTGTGGAAATCAGTATGAAGATGCCTCAAAGAACTAGGACTGGAAGTCCCATTTGACCCCGCTATTCCCCGGCTGGGTATCTGCCCCAAAGAAAAGAATCTTACCACAGTGATATATGTGCATCCATGTTCATAGCAGCACAATTTGTAATAGCTAAAACTTGGAAACAGCCCAAATGCCCATCAACTGGAGAATGGATAAAGAAAATGTGTTTTTTTAAATAAAATGGAGTACTACTGCACCATAAAAAATGAGAAATTAGAAACATTTATAGCTAAATGGATGCACATTGAGGCAATACTCTTCAGTGAAATAAATAGGACACACATGTATAAATACCAAATAGTTTCTCTAGTGTGAGAAACTGAAAGTGTACACAAGGACTGAAAGGTATAATACATAATGTGAAATAGGAAGAAAAGGGGTAAAGGGGCAGGGGAAGTGGGAGGGGTAGGGGAAAGAAAGAAGGGAGTGGAATTAATAGGAGAAAATAAAAAAATGGAAACAAAGTCTTTGTAAATAGGGAGGGATGGAGGTGTTGAAGGGAGGGCAGGGGAAGTGGGAAAAGTAAGAGCTAAGAGAGATTATGTAAAGGTGCAAATTTCCAATGATGAATGTCATTATATTGCATACCTAAAATGTACCACTGATTAAAATGAATAATTGATAATGGGAAATGGGAAGAAAAGTTCCAAAGGGGTAGGGGAAGTGGGAGGTGCAGGGGAAAGGAAATAAGGAAAAGGAAAAATGATGAGAAATGGAAAAAATGGAAACAAAGTCTTTGTAAATAGGGAAGGATGGAGGGGGTGAAGGGAGGGCTGGGAATGGGGAAAAAATAAGAACCAAGGTGCATCAAGTTCCCAATGAGAAATGTAAATATATTGTATGCATAAAATGTTCCAGTAAAAGAATTAAAAAAAAAAAAAAGAAACAAATACAGGCCTGAGTTTAGGGAGAGAAAATGGAAATGTAAAGGAATGGGAAGAGGCCATTTTCACCAAATTTGGAACTCACTGGAACCAAAAACATATCGCTTAAGAAAACCATTATACAAATGGGAGGCTTTGCACCATTAGCAGGATAGATCAAGATAGTTACTAGCTGAGAAATACTGTGCCCAGCTCAGGAATAGAGAAAACACTGTGCTGGGGAGAAAAGCAAGGAGAGAAGTGCTTTGATGCTACTGCCACACCTATGGGCAATGAGGGAACCCTCTCCAGACATAACACTTTCTCCTTTACTCACTACACACTCATCTCATTGCTTAAGATTAAGGACATTCGCCTGCATAAGCACACTACTGTTGTCAAACCTGAGAAAAATTTTGACAATTCCATGATCTCATCTAACATTTTATCTATATTCATATTTCCCCAGTGCTTTCCAAATGTTTATAAAGCTCTTTTACCTGAACCAAGATTCAATCAAGGTCATAAGTTGTTTTAGTTTATTATTTCAGATAATTTTTAATTCATAATGGTGAAATAGTTATATATTTAGAAAAAGTTTTAGAAGGAATTCCTATGTATCTTTCGCTCAGATCCCCCAAATATTTATACCTTACTGGATGTATTTTATCAGTTTCTCTATATAGATACATAATTTCTTTCTGAACTGTTTAAAAGTAATTTGTAGAAATGGTGCCTCATTTGCTTAAAATGTATTATGTATATTTCTTTGGACCAAGGGAAATCTCTTATACACCCATAATATAATTTTCAAAATCAGGAAGTATGTATAAATACAATATTATCTAATCTACAGACCTTATTTCTACTTTGCCAATTGTTTTAGTAATACTCTTTTTTATAGTTTCGATCTAAAATGTGTTGAAGCCTGGTCCTTAACATGGCCCAATCGGGAGGTAGTGGACCCTTTGGGAGGTGGGAGCTGTGCAAGGAAGTTAGGTGATTGGGACATGCCCTTGAAGGTAATATTTGGGACCCTGGTCTCTTCCTCTCTCCCTTGGTTTTCTACTTTATTTTATTTTTAATTTTTGTTTTTAATTGCCATGAGGCAAGCAGCTCTTTATCATGATGTTCTCTTTGCAGCAGACCTGAAGGCACAGGGTCAAACATCCATGGACTAAAATCCCTGAAACCATGAGCCAAAATACATCTTTCCTCCTTTTAAGTTGATTTTCTCAAGTATTTTGTCACAATGTAAACCTGGCTAATACACTCTTTATAAGAACAAAAAAGCAATTTTTTTTTGTTTGAAGATTCCACCCAGGACTCTATGTTGCATATACTTGTTATGTTTCTTTTGTGTTAATTTGGAATAGTTCCTAGGTCTTTGTCTTTCATGACCTTGGGATTTTTTGAAAAGTTGAAGAGTATTGGGACAATTATAATCTAAAGTGTTCTTTGATTTGGGTTTGGCTGATATTTCCTCATCAGGTTTGGGATTTGCATTTTTTGGCCTTATGTGAAGTTGTGTCCTTAATACCTTGTGTTGGGAGACCATAGTGTTGAATCATCCCATCACTGCTGGTGTTAACCTGATGATGTTAATTGGTGAAGATCTTGGTTAAGGGGATACTTATGCTTCTCCACTGTTTGGCTAATATTTTTCCTTTACAATTAATTAGTAATTTTGAGGGGGAGACACTTTGAAACTATAAACATCTTGTTTCTCATCAAACTCTCCCACTAGTTGTAGCATTTACTAGTTATGCTTGAATCATATCAAGGCAAATTTTATGCTATTTTCCAGGAGTCTTTACTTTTCTTTCTCTCCTAAATGATCTGACAAACACTGCTTTATAACTCTGCACACTTGGGAAGTTTCTTCCCAAATTTTAATTAGTTTGCTCAAAAGTTTTTTCTATGATATATCCCAAGACCATGTGGTGTTGTGTCTCTTCCTCCTCACACCTTCCCCTTGGACAGGTGCTTCTTTTCTCCCAGAACTTCTACTGGTTTAAACCATCGGTTTGTTATGTAAGATATTTTGCATGACATTTCTGCTTTGTCCTAGTTTTTCTCCTGCCTATTCCTGGTTTTAAACAAAAATCTTTTCTTTTTACTGGCCACATCCTTATATCCATCTATTTCTATTTAATTTTAGATTTTTGATACATTTCCTTGTAAAAAATTTTTCCCATTTTTTGTTAATTAAATTTTTTATTTATTTTAATTGTTTTTTTTAAGACTTTGGGTCTTCTTGGGTTGCCAACTTGAAACCTTCCCTGACTACACATCACAGTAAAATGCTTTATTGAATTTGTTATCTATTGTTTCCTGATTTGCATAGCATATATTTGCCTATCTCAGTTTTAATCCTTCCCTTCCATGAAACCGAGTGTTTTATTTTTATTTTTTTTCCCAAGGAATCCTGTATGTTCTATGTAGGGAAAAGATGGAGTGCATGACTACCCTCAAAGTCTTTAGAACTGTATTTGGATTTTTGTATATTTCTTTTAGGAGGGGTTTATTGTTTTGTCAAATTCTCCAAAACAAACCTTCCCTTCTTTTATCAAATTCTAATTTAAGTTCAAATTCTCAGATACAGAAGACAACCAGATTACTTTTTGTATATTTCAGTGTCTGAAGGAATAAAGCATCAGGTCCTCGAGCCTTCTTTCTGCTGCACCATCCCTGAAGTGTGCATGGGGTTTAGCATTTGCCAAGTTACGACATTTCTAAATAGGAAATTTTGGATCCTTTTCTCATAATATAATCCTCTAAAGGAACTCAGTTTTATAATTTAAAAATCATATCCATTCCTTAATTCCAGGGGTTTTAGTTATTGCCTTGCCTATATCATTAGGTCTACTGGTCAACTGCTGTCCTCTTGTAGATGATTTCAGATGGTTTTCTCTTAAAAGTGTCCTTCTGAAGTACTTCTCTCCTTCCAGAAGCTGCATAAATGTTCTCTCCCCTCATCCGTCTGTCCCCTTTGCCTTCTGCAACCCATATGGAAGGCAAAATAGACAAGTTAAAAATGTCTACCTTCATTCCCTTTTTGTCTTTGGCACCCCCCACCACAACTGCTTAAAATTGCCTTCCTCTGTCCTGCCCCAGTTCTTCAAATATGGTCTTTCTTTCCTCCTTTCAGTTTCCACTGGAAGTTGACACTTGACATTCACCAAAATCCTGAACTCAAAGAAAAAGTACTGAGATACACATATCTAAACTCTCTCATTTCCACTTTCGTTTGTCATAATTTTGTATTCTCTGTCACTTAGGCTCTGCCCTAGCTAAATCCAAACCAAAATTTCCCTTTCCTTTTCCTTTCTGCTTCCATTCCTCCCCATCTCTCTTACTCCTCCCTCTGCCCCTCTTGTATCCAAGTACTATCCTTTCTCATTTGCATTTCTGTATTCTCTCCTTTCTCTTAAAATTTCCCCTCTCTCATCCTCCACTGGTAGCACCTTCTGATTTCCTTTCTTTTGAGTATGTTCCACTCACTTAAATGGAGATTATTTATTTTGACACAATCCCTGTGAGGTTGTAAGAACAGAAATATTATGTACTATTATCTTACAAAGATAATAACTAAAGCTTGCAAAGTTTAACTTGCAAAGTCTAATGTAACCATTTGCTATAAGACCTATAAACCTTGAAGCCTCCTTGTCATACTCAGTTGATCTAAGTGATTCTCCTCTCCCTCATGACACTAAAGATAAAGATACTAAATTGAGTCTTTTGGCTATTTTTCTCAAGTTATACCGACATCTGTATGTACCTTTCTCAAGAAAGATAAATTTGTTGCAACAAGTAAAACATGCAATGCCTGAAAATTCCCTATACAAAACGTTTGTCCAAAAGTTGGTAGCAGTTTATTTAACATTGCTTCTTAAAAAGAGAACAAGATGTCTTAACATGTTTAAAATTAGGTAAATATATATATGTTTAAATATAAATATATAAATATATTAATTTATATATAATTATATATTAAGTATATTATATTTAATATATAATTATATGATTTCTATATTATTAATATGTAATTAATATATTAAATATGTATAACTATATATTCTCTCTCCTACAACTGCTGTAATTTCTGACAGCAAATCATATATATGTATGTATGTGTGTGTTTGTGACACACACATACATACATACATATATCAGGAAAAAATGTATATATCAGAAAAATTTTATATAAAATGTATGTATCAGGAAAAAAGTTTGTATAGATATATTAACACTAAATTTATTAAGACATCATTTTTTGAGACATTATCAAGTTACCTTTTGCCTCTGTAGTCAAAAGAGGTGCTCAAAGTGGTGACCATGAGCTTCCAGGCATTTAGTAGTGCAGTGAACTGCTGATGTGTGTATACATTGTTTTGGCAGTCTCTCTCTCTCTCTCTCTCTCTCTCTCTCTCTCTCTCTCCCCCTTCAAAACAAATGCTGAATTGGAAGCAAATCACAGTGTCTAACATATAAAACAATTGAAGAGAGTTGGTATCTAGATTTGTTCAGAAATAGAAAATGGTAATATTTGAATGTTGTTTGTTTTCTCTTGATTAGAGAATATAAAGACAGCAAAATAACCCAGTGAGTGGTGTTTCAGTGTTCTGAAATTTCTGCTTAACTTTTTAATGAAAAAGAATTAAAATTTAAGTCTGGTGTAGAGAAAAGATTCATCCTGATTTTGTCAAGAAAGGGCCATAATTTCCCCAAAGTTACAGTCAATAAATCAGTCTGGCCAGGAGCCACTTGGACCTATGGCTCCAGTCCAGATTTAATGCTCTTCTGATGTAGCTCCACCCTCATTGGTAATATTACCCCTTAAAAAGAGTTACTCTGCCAAGATAGATTTCAAAAGACTTACATAATTTTGGAATAATCTTAGACACTTTAGAAGCAATGCAATGATTATTTAGTAAAAGTAAATAGAACTTCTATGTGATGGAATATTACTCAGCTATAAAAAAGGATAAACTGGAGACATTTATAGGAAAATAGATACAGCTTGAATATGTAACGTTAAGTGAAATAAATTAGACACAAAAGCTTAAATTTTGTATGGGTTCTCTCATTTGAGTAATCCAAAGTACAAAAATATAGCAAAGTTAAAACTTGATAAATGTATATAGGGACATAGATCTTTTGGAAATGGAAAGGGGACCAAGAGACTGGCGGGAGGTTAATAAAAATACTTAAGATGCATCATGTACATGTATCAGCTATCCAGAAGAATGTAATCGTTATATGCCACAAACATGAACTAGAAAATAGTATCAATAACAGTGGAATGGAGAAAGGAGATCTAGAGAAGGAGGGAGGGAGGGGGTAGAGAGGGGAAGGGGCAGAAAAAGAATCAAGACACGTTAAGCACATGTACGTATTTCCTAAGATGAATGTAAAGATCATGTACTGCAGACATGTACTAATAGAATAAAAAGTTAAACCAAGCTTCAAATAAATAATGAAGTACAAAGAAATTTATAATTACAACTCCATTATATTATAGAGTCTTTTAGTAATTTGACTCACATTTAAGCATTTTATTTATCCTCATGCCCCTCACTGCCCAGAAAAAGAGCCCGCTCATATCATATCCAAGGAAAATATTTTACTCAGTAGATAGATGACCAAGTATTTCTTTTGTATACTGATTATCAAGCAAGTGCAAGCCACTGAGCTTTTTCTTATTTTCATCTTTTTACAGTCTTTCACATTCTACCATATAATTTCTTACTCTGGAACTAATTGCAGCACTGTTCAAAATTTGAGAATCCTGATTTCTGCTTTCTTTGTTCCTTTTAAAACCTGTCACTGCATGTTTCTTCTTTTGCTTATCTTATTTTCCCCATGTCTCTACTATGCAAATAATGCATGCTTTTGACAGTCATCTTATAATATCATGAAAGAAGATAATCAGTTTTTTCAGAAGTCAAGAAATTGTTATTTAAATGTCTATCAGTGTTCTCCATCTCGTTTATGGTCTTGCAGTGTTCAGACTTCTTTAAAATTATTATGATACAGTCATCGGCAATGGTAAAAAGCAAAACTGGTGACTACAGCTCTGAATGACTTCATAGTCCCCGTTACATTTAAGAAAAAATTATGATATTTGAAATTTGTGCCTCTCAGCTTGTTGGCCTTAGAATGAAAAGGGAGGACAGAGAAGAAGGTAAGGGAGAGAGAGAGGAAAGAAAAGTTAACTGTTGTCCCTCAATAAAAGATCAAAATTCATAGATATAACCTTGTGATAAGACAATAACCTTGATCTAGTTTATAAAATGGTAGGAACAGATAGATCATTCACCTTTTAAAAAGTGCTCAGACAAAAAAAAAGAAACCTTCGCATTGGAAAATGATCTAGGAGAGGACAATTTGCTGAGTGTTTTTTTAAAAAATCACAGAATAATTGATATCATATTGTAGTAATTCACTGACCAATAGCTGATGCTCAACTTACATGCTGTCCTCTGCTTTTATTATATAATTTCTATTAACTTCAGAAGATGCTCTGCATGAGATGAAGAAAACAAGATTACAATCTGCTTAAGCCCCAATTAAATATCCATTTACTGCATTTATTATCTACTTTGCAAGGATATCAGAATATCCATCATTGAGGGGAAAAATTATAATACATGTAACCCCTATTAAATATCCATTTATTATCTATTCTAACTATATCCCTGATTATCATAATGGTTCATTTAAAGCTAGCTTAGAAATAAACACATCCAGATCCAGAGATGATGAATGCTGTTAGAATAGTAAAAAATTAGAGTCCATTATACTAATTTAATTGCTTGTATAACAGAAAAAGTTGACTTGTATGTCAGCCCACCAGACAAATGTTAGTTGGTGTAGGTAACACTTGTCCACAAATGTTTTGATTATAAAATTTAGTTAAATAGGTTCATACATTTCTTCAAGTTCAAATATTTAAAAAATCTCATACTCAGAACTTTATCTCGGTTGGAAAGTTGTCTTCTATACACACTGAGAAAGAAGTAAAAACAAGCCTCTAAACCTGGTCATTTTGCTTCCTCAATTTCAGGAACCATCTACAAATCAGCATCTAGTAAATATTTGAGGATGATACATTTCAAAAAGAAAATCGGGTAACTGCACATACACAAAACTGACTTTAAAAAATTAAAAAGCAGGGCAATAATTTATATTTCACTGCTGTAAACACATTAGCAGCTTGCATTCCATTTCCAGGAGTTTCCCTCAGTACTCACCTATTCCACTTTTCCTGATGTTTTAAGGATGAAACACTATTCCGAACATTTCTTTGTAAAACATAATGAAACATCTTTTCCTGAAGTGTACCTAGGAAATACCCTGCAGAGTGGGGAACCAATGAGCCTGGGAGTCATCTATTCTATTTTCCTCTTGCAGTATACAGTGCCTATTAGTGTATGAAAAGTTCTGCGGTAAAGCAGTGTACTTAACTGTTTATCCTAGCTTTTCTCAAAGTTTTGATTTTTCTTTTATTATTTTAAACTTTGTGTTATTTATGTTACTCTTTGAAAAAAATTATTTCTTGTTCCAACAACCTTTAATATATGAGAACTAATATTCTTACTGAGAAACATTGGGCTGGAACCTTTACCCCTTACCTTTATTATGGTCCCTGCTTATTTCTTCACATCATCACCACCTCTTCAGGATCCATATTGCCCTTATGAGTCATAACTAACAAGTTACTACTTCTACTGCTACGTATTCCACAGGTCAACAGAGGTATACATAGAGTGCTTTCACCCCTGTGTGCTTATGATGAAATATCTTAAAAGGTAGTATACTTGGCTGAAAAGAAATTAGACATACATTTAACACACTTTTGAAATATAGGCTAGAGTATTAAATAGGCTTCCTGGGAACAGTTGATTAGTTGTTAATTATCTATTAACATATTCAAGAGACAGTGGAAACTTCTACCTCAATTCTACATTCTGAAGAAAAAAATAAAATCCTGACATTGTTTCTGGATATTTTTAAGGCTAGTGTTAATATTTTTATAACTCCCTGAAAAGCCAGACACACACAGTTCTTCTATAGGGACTAACCCATAATTTCATTCATTGAGTGCCATGGGTCAGGCCTACTTCCTTAACAGGACTGCATGGAAGACAAATCGTGTCCTAAAATATGGTACATTTTACTGGGAGTTCTCAATCCAGTGCCTTTTCTTGTCTTTAGTGTGTTTTACAATCAATTGAACAGAGTCAATTTAGGAATCCTGGAAAGAAACCTAGAGTGTAGGATGCTAAATGTGAAACACTAGCACTGATGATTTCCTGAAGCAAATGGGTTATCCTCTGCCTCGATTTCCTTTAATACAAAATGAGATGATGAGACTGATCACATGTTTGACAAGACCAAGTAATGTTTTTACCCACCTCTGTATGGACAGCATTGTGTACTTTGCTAAAGGTACAAAAATTAACGTGACATGGTCTGTATTGCACCATTTACAAGGATATTTAAAGATAAACACAGTTGTAAGAGTACTTTGGATGAAGTTAAGATATTAGCTATTTTATTATTTCATTTTCTGTAAATTGACAGAGTCCATTTCATTCTATTTTGTGATCTAAAACCATATTCCATAAGGTTTTGGCCTCAAAGGTCCGCTCTCCACCCCCCATCCTGTTTTATGCTATAATATGTTACAAGTCCTAAGGTATTTTGTGTGGTATGGCTTAGTCAAGGAGGTGTGATCACTTCAGGAGATTCTACAAAAAAAAATTACATTTTGAAAATTTCATTTTAGGTAAGAAGAGACTGTATCTTTCTGTACATCTTATTGTACAGCCTTAGAAATCTAGGAATCTGAACAAGCTGCATATCTGAGTAAATTAAAGAATGAATATTTAAAAATAAGAAGTTTATCATATTTTTTCAGTAGGTTGTTATTGTAGCTTGCAGATCATAAAGTTATTTTTAGGAAAGCTAGAAAACATTACTCCTACAAAAAGTATGTTTTACATTTGCTAACAATAAACAGGAATTCTTGACCTTAAAAAATAGTTTTCTGTATTATCTGATCTTGTTTTGTAATTTATTGTCAGGGTTCTTGCTGATCTTCACTTTTCATGTGCACAGTTCATTTATGTTCAGATTGTGGGAGCTCCCACTCTTGAGCTTAAAAGGTTTAGAAATTAAAGAAAATCTTTAGTTGAAAATTATGCAATAGAGAACTTAAGTACTATTAAAGTAACTGCATGCTACACTTGCTTCTTTTAAAATAACCTCAGACTGTTATTTTATGAATCTAAAAATCACATACTAGAGATTTACCTTGAGGTATGGCAAACTAACTTCACTAATTCAGTTTCTAGAAGGTAAATGTTTTGCTATAGCTTGATCCAAAATCAGCTTAAGAAATGAAACTTTCATTACTATTAAGTGAAAAAAAATGAACTTAGCATTTTGCAACACTTCTGTCCTTATGAAATTGTTATGGATATATCTAGATGTCCTGCTAAAGGCTCATGTGGTCATACATGGTGCTTTTCGCAGCAGCTGGATCTAGGGTGTGTGATGCTGGGATCAAGGATGTAATGCTGGGATTGATTCACTGTGCAATGCTAGGATGAAGGGTGTGAGTGTGGAGGGTAGCCTGGATAAAATATATGGGGCAGAAAGAAGGCTACAGTTGTCGTGGCTTGTCACCTGCTGCTTGCTCCCTTCTGCCTGCCCTGTTTTGCCATGGACGATTTTTCCTCTCCAGTTCCCCTCTGCCATGCTACCCTGTCTTGGAGCCAGCCAACTATGAACTGAAACTGCTATAAACTGTGACCTAAATAAACTTTTCCTCCTTTGGGTCTCGGATATTTTGTCTCAGCAATGAGAAAAGTAACTAAGACAAAAACCAAACCAAAAATCCATACAGAGAATATATTTTAAAAGTTTTAAGAGCCTTTTTATGTTTTTCTAGTCAATTTGCAAGTACATCTGGTCTCTGTAGCCATACAATGGATAGCCTTCTACCGATATTTTATCACTGGTTTCTCAACAGAAAAAAAATCAGTAATTCATAAGAGACTTAGTGGTTTGATCAAGGCCAGATTTTGAATTTTCCTTCTTGCCTTACAAAAAAAAATTACAGCATGAATGTTTTTCCCTGATGTAGAAAAATCTCTAAAATACAAATTGATGGTTGAAATACTGTTTATATCTCAGAATGTGAACTGACCCTTGCAGATCCAACAGACATCAATGTTTGGTACAAGTAGCTGACTTGTGCCTCTCTCTCTGACAAGACTAATGCATTGACATAGTCCTCTCTTTAAGAGGTATATGTTCTTGTGAGAAAATGGGGAACTCAAATGATGAAGTCCTTGCTATTACGTTTTAATTTGCATCACCTTGGGAACCATAGACTCTACATCCATTTTGGCTTTTTATGTGTTTACACAAAGAGAACAGCTTCAAAGGCTTCATGCCTTTGTATTCATACTAACCTGATCACAGAGTTGTGTTTTTATGTTCTTGTTCCCAATTTATTACCACAGTCTGAGTACCTGGGTACCATGGTGATAAAGTGCCATTGAAATACATAGGTAATCAGCAAGTGTACTGGAGGATTGATTTTTTTCTTTCCTTTTCTGAACAGACAAAAGCAGTCCTCTCAGAAGCACTGGGACTAAGAGGACACTTACCATTTACTTTATGAGAACAGCAGTGATAAAGGCAGAGATGCCATTTAATTAATAACTTTTCTTGGGCAGTGACTGTCATCAGGGACTGAAAGTATTGAGAACCTTAATTGACCTCCTCATATAGAACACAGGCTTTTCTTTTCCCAATTTTCAATTGGAAGATGTAGGAAAGGCAAATCAGTTGCTGTCAAGGTGACTTCAAATCCATAATGGGACCAGGACTTAGAACTCTTAGATTTCAGGGTAAGACCACTGTGTGCAGTGTAT